>NW_015535109.1:0-341 GCF_001515645.1 Sinocyclocheilus grahami
ACTGTCACTTTTGATCAGTTTAATACAGCCTTGATTAATAAAACACAACAGTTGAAAAACTTTTCATTTGCAGTATGAAAAATCCCTTATGAAGCTTTAAAAATGAAAACATTTGTCAATTCGTAAACACACTTGGGACAAATTCTCACCGTTTCAAATGATCCCCTTCAAACAATCATATTTGAAAACAACAACAAAAACAAAGCATGCACAATGAAATCTCACCTCAGAAAGAGCACTTGCATGAAAGGTTTACTCACAGTTCACGTCAAGTTCTGCGATATATATCAAAAATATATATTATCGATTTTTCTTTTATGCCAAAAATCATTAGGATATTA
>NW_015535110.1:0-340 GCF_001515645.1 Sinocyclocheilus grahami
CCTTTCTTGTTGAGCTGGAACCTGCAATTAGGAGAGACGGATGGATATTGATCTACGGCTTTGTTACTGATCACCTGGAACAGCAAATTGTCCAGAAATTGGCCGTTTCTCAGTGAACTCAAATGATGACTAAATCCAACAAACTGAGACCGAGATTGAAAAAATAGAAATGCGCAAAAATGACAAACAACTTAAACTGAAATCCAGCCTGCAATTTAAAGTGCTTTTTCCCTCCTCTACTATCCATGATGAAAAACAGAAGGAGATGTGGAGGTGAGGAAACACAAGTGCTCTCTGCACCTCCTGACCTTCTCTGCAGATATGAGCTATCGATCGGTGC
>NW_015535111.1:0-340 GCF_001515645.1 Sinocyclocheilus grahami
CTGCTAAAGTAAAAGTGCAAAACCTAAACTCTAAATACTAAATAATTGATTACAGTCTCATATCCACACAGTCTTTCCATCCTTGATGACAATGTATTTCCTGACTAAACCAGACTAAGTTCTTTAGTTTTTGTTTAAACACTTTATATTTAGTAAAGTATGCCATAACTAGGTTGCACTCTTTGGTAACAGGCCATGTATTAAGACAGAGACTGTAAGGAACTGTGTCTTTTTTAATACCTTGGGTACCTTTTTCACCTTTTCTTTTCAGGAACATTTCAATTTAAAACAATAAAATTTTTTGCTGCTGAATGTGAAGTTCTTGTTTCCCGCTAATACC
>NW_015535112.1:0-340 GCF_001515645.1 Sinocyclocheilus grahami
CCTGTTGCCTCGTTAATTATCTCATCTGTTCCTTTGTTTGCTTTGAGTACTCGAGTCTTCCGTATCTGTTGGTTCTCCTTTACGTTAAGTGTGTGTTACTTCTGTGTTTATTCCAGTATTCCAAGACATTGTTATTAATCTATCTCCGAGTTGTATTCCTCAACTTTGTGTGTTTCTATACCACACAACCGTGACAATAGCCCAGTCCATTTATTAATTTATAGACTTCTTAATGTATCAATTTTACAAATGAGTACTGAATTGCACAAACATAAGCAATATGTAAGTGATTAAAGCTTCTTTTATGGGGAAGTTGTGGCCTAATGGTTAGAGAGTCGGA
>NW_015535113.1:0-340 GCF_001515645.1 Sinocyclocheilus grahami
CTGCTAAAGTAAAAGTGCAAAACCTAAACTCTAAATACTAAATAACTGATTACAGTCTCATATCCACACAGTCTTTCCATCCTTGATGACAATGTATTTCCTGACTAAACCAGACTAAGTTCTTTAGTTTTTGTTTAAACGCTTTATATTTAGTAAAGTATGCCATAACTAGGTTGCACTCTTTGGTAACAGGCCATGTATTAAGACAGAGACTGTAAGGAACTGTGTCTTTTTTAATACCTTGGGTACCTTTTTCACCTTTTCTTTTCAGGAACATTTCAATTTAAAACAATACAATTTTTTGCTGCTGAATGTGAAGTTCTTGTTTCCCGCTAATACC
>NW_015535114.1:0-340 GCF_001515645.1 Sinocyclocheilus grahami
GAGCTCTCCGAAGTCAACAGGCTCAGAAACATCTCTCAAGGGCGACAGCTATGAAATTAAATCTGAATGGCCTGGACTCAGTGAACAAACAGACACAGATAAGAATACACCTGCTGCGAATGCACTCAGACAGCTGCAGTGGATTGATTACGCCACTCTGATGTTTGTGAGCTGTTTGCGGACGCCCCCGCGTTCGCCTGCACTGTCGTTATCCTCCGATAGCATTCAGATGCTCCGTGAAGACTCGCAGATTAGGGAAGATTACTGTCGCGCCTCTAGAGCGGCTAAAAACACCGACGAACCATGTGAAGTGTTCAGCATGTCACTTCATTCTCATTTG
>NW_015535115.1:0-340 GCF_001515645.1 Sinocyclocheilus grahami
TGCCCTGAGACCTGGTTAATTTCTGACCCTGCTTGAGTGGTTAATAGGTTAACAAATTTTAACTTCACCCCAACCATTTCCTGTCTTTTCATCATCTACAAAGTGGTCCACATTCTGCTCATATGAAGGGGATGCCATACCTTTCAGCACGACCGATTTCAAATGGTGCTAGAAAACCCCAGTCCACTCTGAACACCAGAGGAAATCAGTCATGCTACAAAAGGTAGAAGCATAGCGGAAGGCTGATTTTGTGTGGGATCACTAAATAAGCTTTTAAATAAATAGCATGAATGCATTTAAAAGATCAAGCTAACTGAATGCCAATGTCAGTCACAAACAC
>NW_015535116.1:0-340 GCF_001515645.1 Sinocyclocheilus grahami
CAGATGATGCATGTGAGACTTACTCTATGATGAACATTATGCAAAAAACATAAATTCAATCCAGGTTTGGGTAAAGAAGTGTAAACACAGAAGGGCTTCTGAGCTGCCCTCTGGGGGGATTTGTTCGGTTTGGTGTAGAAAACAAAAAGACTAATGGACAAGAAAATGAAGCATATTAGCAGCTAAAATAAGTGTTGTAGGTTGTGACAGATTATGATGTTAATGTAAGACTGGTGAGGTGGTCCCTCTGCTGGTGACACCTTAAAAAATATACATTTATTCCTTCATATTAAATAATTATGATTATAAACAATATTAAATAATTAATAAAACACACACA
>NW_015535117.1:0-340 GCF_001515645.1 Sinocyclocheilus grahami
ATTCCAAATTCAGAGTAAAATGACCTTACAACTGACTCTTCTGAATTGAATCCTGAAGGAGAAGTGGAGTTTGTAGAGTTAGAGAGTCCTGGAATGTGCTGAGACAAAAAGCTTGGTGGAGGTTGTTTCTTCCTTTCATTACCAATATAAGTCCATACAACCTACAAATGCATAACAAATGAAAAAGTTCCTTCTTCGTGGGAATCATGCTTGTAGATTATATTACTATAACTAAACCAAAAAATCATGACAATAATGAGTTCACTTAGGATACTAAATAGCATAATATGCATAATATATTATACCACACTGTTAAATGTGTGATTCTGATTGGTTGATG
>NW_015535118.1:0-340 GCF_001515645.1 Sinocyclocheilus grahami
TTTTCGCTTACGAGCTGCTCGGGGTACAGATCCCGCCCCCTCCCTGATGACACGCCCCCCTCTGGTGGCCCCAAAAAGCCACGCCCCCCTGTCCGACACAGGTCCGACCTCAATCTACTCCACTCGACCAGCAGCGGAGACACGGACTTAAAAACCGGAAGGAAGGATTTCAGTGGTGTGAAATGATAACGCATACTCATATTCCATACAGAAGCAGCGAACACAAACGGCGTGGTATTTTTAATGAACACTCGGAGGTAGCATAAGGGTCCGGCGAGTTTATTTGAACAGACCGTCAGTACGTCATACACTCGAAACATGCACACACACACACACACAC
>NW_015535119.1:0-340 GCF_001515645.1 Sinocyclocheilus grahami
TTGTTTTCAAGCTGAAACAACTCGGTATATCTCTAACAGGTCTACGATTGCATACTTTCTCTGCAGTGAAAAGGCGCAAAATCTCTGAGGATTTGCAGAAAAACTCTTTACAGTTTTCAAAGGATGTCATGAAGGCAAGTGAAGCACTGAAAGGGAAGCAGAACGTCTCCTCTAAGGGACATTCTAGCAAACGTTGCTCATGACTTGTGTGAAGCTGTTATCAGTACTGCCAGCGCTATTTACATGAACGTACTTGATAATGGTACTATCTGATAAACTAAACTTGTAGTTTACGCACTCTAAAAAGTGCTGGGTTAAATACAACCCAGTGCTGGGTAAA
>NW_015535120.1:0-340 GCF_001515645.1 Sinocyclocheilus grahami
ACACACACACACACACACACACAGCTGAGCTCTGACGTCCTTATCAAATAGGATGCCACAGTGAAACTTTTTACACTGGAAAACTGGATGTGTTTTAAAGGAACTGGCACTGAATGAATATAGCAGATTATAATTAGAAAACTTGTGTGTCTGATTGTGTATGTTAAAGGAGAAGGGCGGCATTACCTGCGGGAACCAGCAGATGGCCTTCGGTTCTCTGAGAGGGACATGGATGAGGACTCGTACCTTGTAACGGCACAATTACAAGGATTCCTCAGGACAGATCTCTCCAAGACACGCATACACCACAGAATATGAAATACAGTCAGAAAAAAAAAAA
>NW_015535121.1:0-340 GCF_001515645.1 Sinocyclocheilus grahami
AAAAAAAAAAACAGGAAAATAAGCAGAAGAGTCAAAATTATCACCTTGTATTCTGGCTAATGCTTTTAGTTTTCATTCAAGCTAGTATGAGAGGGCTTTATGTGTTGTTAAATGTCATCATTGGCTATGAAAACTATGGTGCAAAGTGTTCAATATTATTAACTGTTTCTGTAATTCATCAATTATGTCATTCACCTCAAAGTCAGTCCCTGTGCATTTCTTAATGTCATCTGGTGTCAGACCCTCCCAAACCTCAATCAGTGTTAAACCTTTGTCCTTGTCCACATCGAATACTGCCTGGAGAAGAAAGGAAAACAATGTGACCATGACAGAAGTGCCA
>NW_015535122.1:0-340 GCF_001515645.1 Sinocyclocheilus grahami
AAAAAAAAAAAGGTGTCACCGTATGTGTCTAATCCTTTTCATCTAGTCTATCATCTGTCATGCTTATGCTCTTCCTATGTTCTTTTATTTATGCATTTTTCAAATATATTCATATATTCATATTGACGACATAATTTAGAGTTCAGTCCTCCTCATTGCTGTACATATTAACTGACAGGAGCTCAAACATTTCCTGTTCTTCTCGTTTTATTTCCTCCTCATTATCTGTCGAGCACAACTGGAGACGTTTCTAACTCTATACCCTAACCCTAACCTACAACTGGAGACCTAACCCTAACTGAAAAAAGCACAAATGTCAGGACATGTCAAAACTTCTCCA
>NW_015535123.1:0-339 GCF_001515645.1 Sinocyclocheilus grahami
AGTTAACATCTGGAGAAGACAAAAGCTGAAACTAATCCAGCATTTTACAAGTCAACATTGAGGAGCATTTGAAACACATATTGTCAAAGCGTAATGCAATAAAGGATGAAACGATGCTCTTAAAGAAGTGTTTTCCCAGAAATTATCATATAAGAATCACTTTAGAATCACAAACTGTTTTCCAAAAACATGATATCTGCAAAATGGTGTAGATCTATAAGTGATCTGGAGGATTTATACAAGCTAAAAAGGAATGTTTAAGGAATTACAAAAAGAGTCCTGACCTGGTCAAAACCTAAATTACTCAGCTGTAACTACACACAAACCACACATGTCTGA
>NW_015535124.1:0-339 GCF_001515645.1 Sinocyclocheilus grahami
TATTTTTATTGCAAAAGATTACACACACACACACACACACACACATAATATCTGACATTATCTATCAGCAGACTGGAAATTTGCACTTCAGATGCACACGAAAGTCCACAGGATAAAAGACTGTTGCTTAAAAATAGATTCTGAATGACAGAAAAAAATTTTTTTTATATATTTTTGGGGGGTGATTTACTCCTCTCGTGCACATTGTGGCCATCTGGTGGTGGAAATGAGAAATAAGCAAAAACAAATCTGAAATAATTGACTGAAACATGCTGTAGATTGATTTGCCTTTACACATCACTGTAGATCGTCCTCCTATTAGTTACACATCTCTGCATT
>NW_015535125.1:0-339 GCF_001515645.1 Sinocyclocheilus grahami
TTTTTTTAAAACTAAGTAATGCAAAAAGGTACTTTTTTGTGGAGTAACGCAATAATGTAATGCATTACTTTTAAATGTAACCATGTTTTTTGAGTCTAAAATACAGTAGTACAATGTTGTTTGAATTTACCTAAATGACAACAGAATAGATGTGCCCAATGCTCATGTGCCAGTTAAAACTCTGTGACGAGGACAGGAGGAGAAACAGCAATATGATTATATTCACAATCCATCCCTGCCTGCAGTGTCTTATTGTGTGATGGGCTGTTGTTAGGCAAATATGAACGTGGAGCTCTCATCTTTTTATTTATATTCCCTCTACTTCTTCTTCAAGATCTC
>NW_015535126.1:0-339 GCF_001515645.1 Sinocyclocheilus grahami
GCTTAGCATTTGCAATTCAAGTGCACACACACAGCAGTGAGTAGTAAACACACAAATTGTAGACACACGTGGAGCAATGGGCACTTTTTATTTAATTTCTTTACTTATTGAGCCATTGCCATTTTGTTGTGAATGACTGTGCAGAGTGTGGGTATTGAGTGCAGAAGAGTTCACTAACCCCACAACATTTCCTGCTGGAAATCGAACCCATGACCTTCACGTTACAAATCTGACGCTCTAACCATTAGACCACAACTGCTCTTGTTTGCAATGTTCTTCTTCCGAAGGTTATGCCTCAGCTTCCGGTCTGCTTCAACCACCTGGCTGCATCAAGGTTAT
>NW_015535127.1:0-339 GCF_001515645.1 Sinocyclocheilus grahami
ATGTCACTGGAATCAGATGTCTGGCTCTCTATTAATACAAAATCCTATTTGAGAGTGTGATGAGGGGACCAGACAGTGAATAAAAGTGTCAGCATGATGAAATCTGACCTTTACAAAACTGTCAGTAAGCACAGGCCAACAAAAACCCTTGTTTGAGTCTGTAATATGGCAGAACATGTTTAGATTTAGTCTAGATTTATGACTGGAGTCTCATAAAAACTTTAATTATAAAATGTATTTATAAATGAAGCCTTTTAGGATTCATTTTGGTTAATTGTCATCACATTTAAAGAAATAATAATTATACAATAATAATAATAATAATAATAATAATAATAA
>NW_015535128.1:0-339 GCF_001515645.1 Sinocyclocheilus grahami
AGCCATTGTTCTGATTCGTCCGCACCAAAGGGAGAAGACCAGCTCCGATCGGTGTTTGCTCTGCCCTCACGTCGCCAATCTTCCCCTCTCAGATCAACCTCGGACCATTTATCGCATGATTTCCTTCAGGCTGCGGATGCAGCTGGGGACGGCGGTGTGTTGCAGGTAGGGGATTGTGGGAGAAGATTGAGGGATGCCAGACAGGTGCTAAAGTTTCAATGCCAGTGAGAATTGATCCAAGCTTGGCCCACATTCCCTTCCATCACGCACCAACAGAGAATTTTGTGTAACGCACTCATATAAGTGCAGTATTTTGGGATTTTACGTCGATACAAATTT
>NW_015535129.1:0-339 GCF_001515645.1 Sinocyclocheilus grahami
GGAAGCAGTTGTGACCACTGGAAAAAGAGGAATCCAAAAAGCATCCATGTATAAACACCTAATCCATTAGTGGAGGAAATTACTGAATAAAACAACTGAGAATAGTTTGACATACATGAGAAGCATCATGGTGTACAGTATAAAAGGGCTTGTTTCTGTTTTACAGGTTTTGTGTTTACTTTAGATCTTACGTCATCTTTCCAAATCATTTGGAAATCAAAGATAGAATTACGTTGGTGGGGGGAGACCAGGAGTTCTCCTTTTAGATTACTCATGAGTTATGAATGAAAAACGTTCATGTCAGATATTTACAAATGGCACTAACATCATAATTCAATA
>NW_015535130.1:0-339 GCF_001515645.1 Sinocyclocheilus grahami
AACAATGCCTTTTGAAGAGCTATTACTCTACCAGTTAAATTTTTTAAATATAATATTGCAGATTCAGAACAGAAATTGATGCACATGGAAGAAACATAATCCATAGCTTAGGGCAGAAGATGTGTGTTTGAGAGTTTCACATTGCCGTTGGGGAAAATCTGACTCATTTCCAGCATATCTGCATGTGAGTTGATGTAGAGTGTGTATGCTGATTGTGCACGTGCAGTGTGTTACATCACACGTGTCACCTCGTGGATCTTATTTTCTATGTAGGTCTTCCTATTTGAAGTTTTTTGTGTGTGTGTGTGTGTCCATGTGAGTTTTTTTCAAAGTGTTACT
>NW_015535131.1:0-339 GCF_001515645.1 Sinocyclocheilus grahami
CACACACACACACACGCTGTCAGTGACACACTCATGTGAATCCTAAATCTCCATCATCTTCTCAGCGAGACGCTCACCTGAGGTGCACACGCACACACAGACGAATCCAGTCCAGCTGCCAGCAGACAATCCACCTGAACACCCCAACGCAGTAAATCACAACACACACTCCTGCAGCGACTCACTGACAGAGGATACAAGTGCAAGAGAGCGAGAGAGAGAAACAGATTGACAAATGAAGCCACTCAGCAAACCTCCATCCAATCCCAGTCAAGCATTTACAATGGTCCTATTGTTACAACCCCCTTGTTCGCTCACACACACACACACACACACACA
>NW_015535132.1:0-339 GCF_001515645.1 Sinocyclocheilus grahami
AAAATAATGTTATTTTTAGCAGCATCATATGACCCCTTTAACAACACTTCTTTAATTCATGAAATGGAATTATATAATTCATGAAAGACGACAAAATTTAACTGCACTCTCACTTAAACCTAAGTTGGAAAATCAACTTTTTTTAAATGACCCTCTTAATCTGCGTTATAGCGATCAAAAACATCGATTCCAATATCAAGGGCAGTAATCGCCTGTTATTTTTGTCATTAAACACAAATGCTTTGTAAACAATCGATTAGAACACTCTCACAGCACTTACTGAAGAGGAGTTCACAGCCGAAGCTCGCGCACCTCCAGCTGTTGCTCTCTAATGACGTC
>NW_015535133.1:0-339 GCF_001515645.1 Sinocyclocheilus grahami
ATAATAATAATAATAATAATTATATAGACATAAAAACAAGCACAGCAAACCTGTAGCTAAAAAAAAAACTAAATAATAATAATAATAATTATTATTATTATTATTATAATAGTTCTTGTTGTTTTTGTTATAATAATAATAATAATAATTGTTGTTATTATTATATAGACATAAAAACAAGCACAGCAAACCTGTAGCTTACAAATAATAATAATTGTTGTTATAATAATAGTCATTATTATTATTATTGTTGTTGTTGCTGTTATTATAACTATATAGTCATATATAGTTATGATAAATCATAACATTTTGGGCCAAATTAACAACAATAATAATAAC
>NW_015535134.1:0-339 GCF_001515645.1 Sinocyclocheilus grahami
GCAACTCGCCACAGTATAAAATAAACACGTGAAACCCCCCAAACCCGGAACTGTGTTGCCTCCATCACTTCCGTTCATATAACACATCATGTTGCCATGGTTTCATTTCAGTTTTCACGCAGGCGCAGTGAGGGAAAAAACACAGAGTTTAGGGCAATCGGTTTGTAGTTCTACTTCAACTGTGCGACACCCTCACGAGGGGCGACCAAAATTTCGGACATGTCAGAAATTCATCCGACCATCTGATTGCTGCTCGGGAGAGGCTAATCGCTTCTCGTTAACCCCTGTACACTGCACATCAAAAAACACATGAGTCAGAATTCGGGTCAAAAGCAGACA
>NW_015535135.1:0-339 GCF_001515645.1 Sinocyclocheilus grahami
TCGCACACCTGACACTTGTTGGACGCAGAGTTTAAGAGTGCCTGGGGTGTTGGTGCGGAGCGCGTGGTATTGGGAGATCGTCTCCTGCGTGGAGCTCGACGGTCCGTGTTGAGCTGCATGTCCCGGCCGACCCTGGCTCGTTCCTTCGTTTATGCTACATTTATGTTATATTTTGTTGTGTTAAAATAAATGTTTTGTTAAGCATTGTTGAGTCTGGACTCCTCTTTGTTGCAGACTAAGAGCCGGCTGTAACAAATGGGGGCTCATCCGTAAAAGTTGAAAATATTGTGTTAGTTACGTTTTTATTCGTTTTGTTTTGATTATAGTGCTTAGGGTAAA
>NW_015535136.1:0-339 GCF_001515645.1 Sinocyclocheilus grahami
ATAAATAAATACATTTTCTTGATATTTTTACTCAACTTTTGAATGGTTGTGTAATCACGGTTTCAACAAAAATAATAACAATAAAAAATATTAATAAAATAATATTAAGACAGAAACAGATAGATAGATTTTATTTTGATTTCTGCTTTGTTTTTTATTAATTTACTATTTTCTTATTTATTGTTTAGAATAATCTTATTATTTATAAATAATATACTCTTATTTTGTCTTATTGTTATCTGTATTGATATTATCTTATTAGTAGTAAAAACAGCAATATTGTGAAACATTATTGTAATTTAAATATTTTAATAGTTTTAATATTGAACAATTTAATGT
>NW_015535137.1:0-339 GCF_001515645.1 Sinocyclocheilus grahami
CACTCTCAACATTCCATTCCCACGACAACCAACATTCCAAAGAACCGTGTGCAAAACTACAGCATCATCTCAATAGTTTCAAAAGAGCAATGCATACATAACTACAAGCAACCACAGCAGCTGAGAGAGAGAAATACAACACCAACATGTCTGGACGAAATGGCAGAATTTGTTTCACAGACTGTTGCCGTTTAACTCTCCACACATCTCCATTTGGATTTTTATAAAACGGTACACATCAGTGCAACGGAGTCTATGACTCATGCTGTGTTGCTTTCAAATTCAGGAAGTCAGAAAAAAAAGTGCAATAGCAAAAACACTTAAGACTTGTGTGGAAAT
>NW_015535138.1:0-339 GCF_001515645.1 Sinocyclocheilus grahami
AGAAAAGTGCTTTCTCAGTGTCTCAGTGTCATCTTATTTAACATCCGTCACAGCAGTAGATGATTATAGAATTAGAAACTCCCCGTATGAATCTGATTCGCTTTAATTCGGCACCAAATACAACTAAGAACAAACCCAGCATTAAGATGTTTTTAACTGAGATACACTGAGTCCAGAACCAGGCTTGCTGCAGTGAGTCAGTGTTCTGGTGTGCATCTGCACTTCTTCACTGCAGCAAGCCTGGTTCTCCAGAAAGTCATCACTAATCCTAAGCGAGGCGTGTCGGTGATGAGCGTGTGAGAGCCGGCTCTTCAGTAACAGATCTGGAAGTATTGACTG
>NW_015535139.1:0-339 GCF_001515645.1 Sinocyclocheilus grahami
CTCACACACACACACACTGACACACACTCACTCACTCACACACACGCTCTCTCTCGTGATCAGTGTTGTGTGCTGACGTCAGCGGAAGGGGCGGGGCGTCAGCAGCAGCAGCAGCAGACCGCGGAAGTAAGCTTTGCTGTGTGAATTAAACACATAACAGCAGTCAGTCACACAAACACTGAGTCTGACAGAAACCTGTGGAGGACAGCTTCAGCACACAAGAGTGAGTCAGAAACCTTCATCCTCTAGTCAGTGATCAGCAGCGCTTTAGTGCACCAAGTAGAAAATGCGTTTTGTTAAACAGGAACTTAAAACATAGCTGTCAGAACATGAAATGAT
>NW_015535140.1:0-339 GCF_001515645.1 Sinocyclocheilus grahami
ACTCACCTGTGATGATTCAAATCTGCAGTCGTGTGCGTATCTCTGACAGATCATAGGCAGGCGTAGCTGTGCACTGACCATTGGTAGACACATACTATAGAGCAGAAATTACAATTACTTGCTCACTGACCATCACCACCACAGACTTATAACAGAAACCATACTGAGCGCTCTACAGTCTGCATATGCAGCTACCTAATGAAAATGGAAGTGACTAATTTTGGAAAGCTCTGCAACTCATACATAAGCAAAGTCATAATTCTAAACATAATCATATTGTTAAATAAAGTATGATTTGCTATGCTTAGTACTGGTACTTCATTACTATGTTGATACAAA
>NW_015535141.1:0-339 GCF_001515645.1 Sinocyclocheilus grahami
TGTTTTTTTTAAAAAGTGTTTTGATCTCAGTTGTTATGGGGAAAGTAATTCCCTCTTATTTTTCAAATAGTAAAGTTACTTATGGGTATTTTAGTATATTTAATAATCACTGCCGTTAAAAATTGGGGGGGTGGGGGTAAATGTGGTATCCTTACTGCAATAGTTATTGGAGTGCAATTCACATAATGGCCACAAGAGAGGACTATGTATTATATTATTGGGCTGTTTTCTGTTAGAAGTTACTCTTCCGAGTGAGTGCTAAACCGGTACATTCTGTCGCCGCTCTTTGAGATTAAAAGTTCCGTTTTTGGGGATACATGTCTTTTGTGTTTAATTGGC
>NW_015535142.1:0-339 GCF_001515645.1 Sinocyclocheilus grahami
AAAATAAAATAAAGTAAAGTAATCTTTATATAGCACTTTCAGTTCGAGTTTTGTTCTCATCCTATAATGTCAGCGCAGTCAAAATGATAAATAAACAAATAAAATAAATAATGAAATAAATTCATAAGTTATTAATGAATTAATTAAATTATTTTTATTAACTAATATGAATTTTATTGTGTCATTTTATTAATAAAATTATAAAATGGAAATAAAAGCTACTATTTTGTATTTATTCTCTCTGTATATTTAGGATTTAGTTTATTTAAAAAAAGAATAAAATAAAAATGAATAAATGAATACATACATACATACATACATACATACATACATACATAC
>NW_015535143.1:0-339 GCF_001515645.1 Sinocyclocheilus grahami
GCTTAGCATTTGCAATTCAAGTGCACACACACAGCAGTGAGTAGTGAACACACAAATTGTAGACACACGTGGAGCAATGGGCACTTTTTATTTAATTTCTTTACTTATTGAGCCATTGCCATTTTGTTGTGAATGACTGTGCAGAGTGTGGGTATTGAGTGCAGAAGAGTTCACTAACCCCACAACATTTCCTGCTGGAAATTGAACCCATGACCTTCACGTTACAAATCTGACGCTCTAACCATTAGACCACAACTGCTCTTGTTTGCAATGTTCTTCTTCCGAAGGTTATGGCTCAGCTTCCGGTCTGCTTCAACCACCTGGCTGCATCAAGGTTAT
>NW_015535144.1:0-339 GCF_001515645.1 Sinocyclocheilus grahami
ATACATCTTGATTTTCTTGATTTTTCAATGCAAAATGTGTTCTGTATGAATGGCCTCTTACAGTGCATTCAAAGTATACAATTTGTGTGTTTCCTGGGATTCGAACTCACGGTCTTGGCATTGCTAATGCAAAGCTCTACCAGTTCAGCTAAGGAGTCTTAAAATTCCACTTTCACTGTCATTGGGACAGTACAATTTTAAAAGGTACATCTTTGCACCTTATTTACCACTAAAGGGTGTATATTAGTACTTTGAAGGCACATATTAGTACCTACAGTTATTAGTACCAAAATTAGTACATATTAGTACCTGAAGTTACATATTTTGAAAAAGGTACTA
>NW_015535145.1:0-339 GCF_001515645.1 Sinocyclocheilus grahami
TGCACATTTTAGTCAACAGAAGCTACCACATTTCTAATAGCAAGCACAGAACAGGCACTGATTAATAACTGCTCCAATAAGTGTAAAATTCATGTAAAAACACTTGCTAATTATTTGTTGACTTCCATGTCTCATTACCATCAGCATACTGGTTTGTTGAATGCACAAGACAATCTGTACCTCATGACTTCAAATGCATTTATAGTCCTCATGTTTCCCATTCAGCTTTATTCATTGTAACTCTCTGTTGGTGAGTTTCTTCTGTTACGGTTTTCGTAAGTCAAAATATCGTATGGTTCTGTTTATTTTCAACTTCTCTTTTGAAATGCTTCTCTTTTG
>NW_015535146.1:0-339 GCF_001515645.1 Sinocyclocheilus grahami
AACTCACAACAATTGCATACCACTTCCCATCAGAAGAGAACATAGTGTGCTTTGGAGAATTTGAAGAGTTTCTTATGAAAAAAAAAAAAAACAGATGATAAATGTCATTTTTCCAGCATGTCACTACACAGACTTTCAGTCAAAAGTGTCTCTGAAACAGACTAAACTCATATTGGTTGTGGGAACGTTTGTTTGGTTATAATGCTCAAACCAACAGAGATGTAACAATGTTAACAACATTAACAAAATGTGGAAAAACTGAACACTTTATATCACAAAGTTTGCTTATTTGCATGCCAATTTTATCCAAAATGAGTTTTAATTTTTGTTTTCATGGTG
>NW_015535147.1:0-339 GCF_001515645.1 Sinocyclocheilus grahami
CTTGCAGAGCACCACGATGGCGATCAGGTTGCTGATGACTCCAAAAATGAACATGATGGCCGGGATGGTGGGCTCCATGCTGCGCGCCGCGGTGCTGTTGTCCATGTTAAACTTCTCCAAGTGTCATTTTGCAGGAGTTGCTCGGAGTAAATCTTGCTGGCTGTGAACAAAGTCATGCCCCTCCTGCCTCATATCACAAACTCACAACGGGACGCCCTTACCGAAAAATCACCGCGTCCCGTCAGACCCTCACGCAGTGCCACTGATGCTGCTGTAAAATCATAACGCATTGATATCCGCTTTAAACAAGAAGCGCGCATTTCCTTGCAGGGTTTTTTT
>NW_015535148.1:0-339 GCF_001515645.1 Sinocyclocheilus grahami
TTTTTTTTTTGCATTGTGACATTATTTTTATAACAATTTTCATTACATTTTACCCCTTAAATTCACAATATTGTAATGTTGTAAAAACACAATTATATACTCCTTAAATAATAAACTATTTATGAATCATTTTAATACTTGCGACACAGCCTTTATTTTTTTTTTTATAATATTTTAATAAAAACCACTGCATTTCTTTCAGAAATTTATTTTAAAAATACAGAAATACAATAATGAGAAACTGAGAATAATGAAAACCGCAAAAATCTTAAAACATTTGCATTTATTATGGTAATGAGAATATGCTTAATTAAAAATTGTTAAAAAAAAAAAAAAAAA
>NW_015535149.1:0-339 GCF_001515645.1 Sinocyclocheilus grahami
AGTATTATCTTTGATATCCCTAATCTGAATGTAATAGAACAACCTGAAAAGGCATTCAGTCACTAATTTCATTAGAATCACTTTGTAACTGACTTTTTAGGCTATGGCTACAAACCTACCAAGAATGTTGAAGTCATGTCAACAAGTTTTCTGTGATTAGCTCTGCAGAACATCAGTATAGACACGGAAGCCTTTTCCTGTTGGGAATGATGTAAACACCCACATACTGTCCCTGTGGCCCTGACATGCAGCAGATTTTGAATTCTGGCTGTTTTTTGCATGAGCTAATTAGTTTGAATTTCCCTCAGTTCTCACTTGATGTGTACAACGACCGTTTGG
>NW_015535150.1:0-339 GCF_001515645.1 Sinocyclocheilus grahami
AAAGGTAAAAAAAAAAAAGAGAGACTTACATAATGCCCATACGTTTAAAAACATAATCTTAGAAAACTTGTGTCCTTTTGTCTGTTTGAAAGCTATTTTCTTTTTTTCTTTTTCCTGATACAAATGTACAAAAGATGGTTTGTTTACTTTTTAAAGCAGCACATTGTTAATACTCCAATAAAGTTTAATTGACACTGAATTATTAGTTTTGTTGTTGTTGTTTTCTAACATTATGGAATGTTAATGCTTAAAAGTTTGGACAAAATTACTTTGGTTTGAAGTGGGTTTTGATGGGATATATTGTGATTATATAAAACGTTAAGGAGTTTAAATGCACTT
>NW_015535151.1:0-339 GCF_001515645.1 Sinocyclocheilus grahami
AAATTTCCTGCTACATATTTCACTTTGGCAGCATTACTGATATGATACGTCTTTTTTTTCATAACATATCAGGAAAAATCTGAGAATGTATTACCCAATGGTATTGTTCAGGGCCATGCATATACAGTGACGGGGGTTTTTAAGGTAAGTGCCATCACATTTCATAGCTTTCAAAATAACCCAGGTTTTTATTAGCAAGTTAGATCAACTGTGTTCCAATTTTGCTTTTAGAAGCACATTCCTTAATTTCTTAAAATTCAGAACCAAGCCATTCATTCTCATCCATTTGTATTTTTTAATGTATCAAATAATTAATATATATATATATATATATATATA
>NW_015535152.1:0-339 GCF_001515645.1 Sinocyclocheilus grahami
ACATAACTCTTATAACATTACACATATTATAAAAAGAAATGTTAAATGCACTCTAAAATGGAATGGGTTTAAAAAGTTGTAAGTTCCCTTTAGTCAGTGTATTGTACTCCGGAGAGTGAGCTCGATTGTAAATGAATAACTAGCTGTCCCAGTTAGGTCGCTAGTAGTAATAAAGTAATTTAAAAAAATGAACAGAAAGACTAGCGAAACTGTTTAGAGATGTATTACAGTTACCCAACATTAATAATGTGTGGTGAAATGTATATGTTAACGATAGGCCTAACGTACTATACTATAAACTTAAAGGGATACTCCACCCCAAAATGAAAATTGTCATTA
>NW_015535153.1:0-339 GCF_001515645.1 Sinocyclocheilus grahami
GTAATTTATGTCTTTCTTGACTACTTAAAGAGCCCGCAAAAAAAATAATAAAAAACTACCAACTCCCTGCCCCTTATACATCCAGAATACCTATTGCACTGTGGATACATTTGCAAATCACCATAAAATCTCACCGATTTACCTAAAATTGAAAAAGTATATACATTTTGGGTGTTTTAATTGTTTTATACTATTTATAAGTATATATTTTTGTCATTTATAACAATTGGAAAGAATTAAAAAAAAATTCTAATCAAGGACAGTAACACAAATTATGTTTTGGGTCAATATGAGCCTAAGAAAAACAAACACAATTTCATCATTACCATCGGAAAATCA
>NW_015535154.1:0-338 GCF_001515645.1 Sinocyclocheilus grahami
AGAAAGGAAAAATTTAAATCGCATCATATGACCCCTTTAATGCAGTGCCCAACAGAATTTCTATTTTTTTTTTAGAAATTAGATTAAGATTACTAGAAACTAGATTAAAATGGCTGATTTCGTAGCCGTGATGTCCAGAATTTTGTGGAGAGTTTGCAATATTGTTTTTATAATTAAGTGAGCACATTATGTATAACACACACACATTTTTGCGTTTGTCACAGAAAATGTTTCATCAAATTCTGAAACAACTTTTAAACAATTTTTTGTTGTTGTTGCTATTAAAATAGAAAAACTGAAATGGTGCTGAAATAAAAGATGCAAGTTTAAAAAAAAAA
>NW_015535155.1:0-338 GCF_001515645.1 Sinocyclocheilus grahami
TTCTTTGCCATGTCTAACCCCTGTATTTGTATACTATCCGTATACTATACCTGATATGACAATTAGAATCAATGTGCCCCAACCATAGTTTGTTAATATAGTATGTCAAAGATGCTAGGTTTTATACCCCTCATGCACTGGATGAGTAAACCTCAGTGGTTTAAAAAAATAAATAAATCTGTAAAATTACAACACTAATATTCGTATCTTAATCCATGAACTGATTCAAGTAGCAAAAAGAACAAGATTGCAAGCTTAAATCTGATTGATTAAAATTATTATATATATATATATTTTTTTTTTTGCAGTGTGGCATTATTTTTAGAACAATTAAGCAC
>NW_015535156.1:0-338 GCF_001515645.1 Sinocyclocheilus grahami
ATTGTAAATCCTGCAAACAAAGGCAGCGCTCACATTCAACTCCAAGTGACGGATCGGTTTCTAAATGACAGCGTGAACAGCAAAAAATACAATTCTGATTGTGGCCACTTTCATTTGCAAACACATCCAATTTTTTGCAGTGTGAATGCAGTTTATGTCACACTTATGTCAATCAAACTGAGCATTCATTATAATTGCATGTGAATCATGAAATCATTTATGAATTGCACTAGAATCCTAGAGGAAAAATTACACGGTGCTCTTTCATTTCTGAGATTTAATTGAGTCTACAATGAATAGGTGCCGTCAGAATGAGAGTCCAAACAGCTGATAAAAAC
>NW_015535157.1:0-338 GCF_001515645.1 Sinocyclocheilus grahami
AACTATTCACACTTATCATGCAATGCTAAAATTTTACTATTTGTGTTATGGTACAGTATTGTTATTTTTAAGCAAGTTTACAAATATTTAGCACACTGCATAGTGGAAAGTACAAATTGTGTATGATTTAACTCGCGGAGGAACTGGGCATCAGTTGTTCTTTCACTTTCTGTGCTGTGTTGTTGATAACTCAGCATATAATGCCAACAAGCTATGGCTTTATTTTAATGGGGGGAGGGTTATGTGGAGTGTGGTTCGAGTGGGAAGCGTGTTTTTTCGCTTTCACTTTCGAAATCGATCACGTTCAGTAGGAGGAGAGAGGAGGGGAAGGTAGGCAA
>NW_015535158.1:0-338 GCF_001515645.1 Sinocyclocheilus grahami
CAAAAAAGTAATTATACCTTAAGCTAACCTTAGACCTGTAAATGCCTCTTATAAAGCAATTCAACTGCATATGTTTACCAAGTGTACACAAGTGTGGGATTTAGAGCGATGTGTAGAGATACAGAGAGATAATTAAAATGTTCCTAATGTATTTATATGTAATTTCTTTAAAGCTTTTTTTTTGGTTTTCTCTAGACCAGCCAGTGATCTAAGTGTGTCTCAATGCACAGCATAATGTTTTCTTTTCTCACAATTCCCATCAGACTTCGGCCAATAGATGTGGTCGAGCAACGTCCGAGGCTATACAAGAGGGCTGGATTAGTGGCCAAGGGACCTTC
>NW_015535159.1:0-338 GCF_001515645.1 Sinocyclocheilus grahami
AAACTGTAAAAGGCAACCAGCTTCAGGAGATTTTTGAGTTTTCTTAACTTTTTGTTGTATAAACTGAATACAAGAAGTTGAGAAAACTGAAAAATGTCCTGAAGCTGGTAGCCTTAAACTTTTAAGTTTTCTCAACTTTTGATTTTTTTTTACAGTGTAGTACACTCAAGTGGTAACTAAATAAATTGTTTAATACAAGGCATGTTAAAAGCACATTCTAGTTCATATTCATGGTGTCCCAAAGTAGCACAGTTGAGTACAATTAGATGTTCTTAAGATTATCTTAAGAAATACTAAACAACTTTTAGTATATACAAAATTAGTGCGTGAAAATAGAG
>NW_015535160.1:0-338 GCF_001515645.1 Sinocyclocheilus grahami
AAAAAAACATACAGAGGAAAATAAATAAATAATATTAAAATCTGTATTAAGTTGCCAAAGCTTCAGACCTAATCCCTTATGCAAACAGATTTGTGAAATTTGGGTACGATTCGTAGGATGAAACCATACATTTATGTAACAGCAACAAGGTAAATCGTTAAAGGTCATGAATCTGTCAAAAAAACAGTGAAGGTTAATAACAATTCTGTATGTCTTCTGACATATTCACGTGTACTCTGGACTTCTTATGATCTATAGCTTTTGTATGAAATCATTACGATAACTAATGTTGCAGTCTGTAGATGATCACACCATAAAGCTCTGTGACGCTTCTGAAA
>NW_015535161.1:0-338 GCF_001515645.1 Sinocyclocheilus grahami
ATTTCACCACACCCGACACCCTCTGCCCCATCACGGCCCAGCCACCGGCATCAACAACCACAGCCGGGGTTACCTCATGAGCAGGACGGACCGGTGAGCGGCAGCCAATCAGAAGAGACGACACGGTCCCATGCACAAGAAGAAGTCCAGAGTGGAGTCGGCAGCACTGTAGAATAAAACAAAAGAGAGTAAGGAAGATTGTTGTGACTTTTAAAGACACAGTGTGTTATATATTGCCGCACTTGAAACTAATCAAACAAACCGCAGACTAGGTGTCAATTTTGAGTACACTTGGACTCTCCCTTGAACTCTCACGCACAATAATAATAATAATAATA
>NW_015535162.1:0-338 GCF_001515645.1 Sinocyclocheilus grahami
TAACCTTCATTGGTGAAGCTGGAGTCGACTCTACTGCTTTACGAAAGGAGTTTCTTACAGGCAAGTTATTAAGTATAATAAAAGTGGAAAAGCTGTAACAAAAATAAATAAAATGTATCTGTGTATCACACACTGTTTGTTCTCAATATGTTATTCAAAGAAGTGATCAGTGGCATTGAAATACGCCTCTTCTTGGATCAGAGAGCAAAGAGTCCACAGTACTCAAACAGTGACCTTGACAATGGTCTCTTCAGGTTTGTGATGTTGTAGCAAAACTTTAAAATTATATATGTAATAGCAATGACTGAGTGCTTTTTAAAACATCACTTTGGAATAAT
>NW_015535163.1:0-338 GCF_001515645.1 Sinocyclocheilus grahami
AATTAGATTTTGAGACTTCAGCCTGGATTTCACAGACAGGGTCACGTATTTTTGATCCACCTTGTAATATACTAACGTGCCCATTGCTGTGTGTTTGTGCAGCAGAGGCAGAAGATCTGAGCTCGCGGCTGCAGGCCAGTAAACAGCGAGTGTCTGAGCTAGAGAGGACGCTATCTTCAGTCTCCACACAACAGAAGCAGTTTGAGAAGGTACCAGAACCTCTTCATTATCAGCTGCATTTGACCAAAACGACACGGTTCAAGTTCAAAAAGCCTTGTTCGTTTTTTTCTGCAGCATAATAGAGAGCTTGAGAAGGAGCGAGACAGTCTACGATTAGA
>NW_015535164.1:0-338 GCF_001515645.1 Sinocyclocheilus grahami
TTTTTTTTTCTCCTGCAGCAGACTGCTGTTCCAGCAATCTCTGTACTAGACTTGGTATGTTCTTTATGCTCTTTACCTCTCTTCCTGTTTCGGCTCCACCTGTGTCTCCTCTTGTTTACTACCTCCCTCTCTTCATTTGGCCATGGTAGCTACTTTACCCATGGGTATTGTTTAGAGAGAGATGTACCACTTTTTCAAAAACGGGACACCATCTTGGGGACTCTATCTTGGGATGTTCATTATGCTTCACTGGAAAACTGCTGCTTTGGAACAGTGTCTAAAAGTAAAAATGAGCTGAATGGATACGTAAGGAAAAACATCACAGAAAATGCATTTTT
>NW_015535165.1:0-337 GCF_001515645.1 Sinocyclocheilus grahami
TGAAAAAATCTTTTTGAGAAGTTCTCCAACACACTCAGTATCATCACTCGAATAATAAAGCGGGTTTCCTGCTCGTCCCATTAGAAAGTGATTGTAATCCTGCCGAATAAAAGCCATCCCAAGCCATCTGGGCTTTGACAGGATCCACACATATGTAAATGTGTGTGTAGTTGCAAGCGCTGATGGCTCTTCTTTACACACATTTCCTGAGCTGCCTGTTACATGCCCATTCATACCCTCTTTATTTCTCGAAGCGCATGCATTTCCATGTGTGAAGTGACTTGAATGGCTCTGAATGCTTTAGTGTTTACAGAGATGCTGCTCATTGTTGTGCTGC
>NW_015535166.1:0-337 GCF_001515645.1 Sinocyclocheilus grahami
ATAGCATATTGATTGTTATAAATATTTAGAATAAGTATACATTTTTTGGACTTCCTCATTTTAGTAAATGCTTCATTTTTAGTTCTTCAGTCAGAAACCACTTTTTTTGTACAAAATGTTTCATGTTTCTTATGGTCAGAAACCCATTTAATTATAGGAAAATATAACTACAAATATGACAAATTTGCAGATATTTGTTGACTAAATCCAGTTAGATTGAAATAAATGACAATTTACTATTCAATACTTTAATATCACCTTATATTGTAGTGTTAAACTCAATATTTGCTAGAAATTCAATTCAATTCAAGTTTATTTGTATAGCGCTTTTCACAAT
>NW_015535167.1:0-337 GCF_001515645.1 Sinocyclocheilus grahami
CCTTGTGTGTATTGTGTGCACTGATACAGAGCTTGTCCTCGCAGATCTCATAGATTTACAATGTGTTATTTTACCTTCAAATCTTTTCAAACCTGTATGCCTTTTTTAAATTAAATTATCTTAATTTGCTTCCAGAAGAAACAAAGCCATACATGTTTGTATGGAAGCTTGTTTCCGCCACTGGATTAAAAAATAATAAAAAATGTAACTGTGACTTTTAGTCCCACAATTCAAAAATTTTTCCCCCCTCACATTTCTGAGGTTATATCTCACAATTCTGGATTTTGTCAGAAAAAAAAGTTCAAATTTTCAGATATAAAATCAGAATTGTGAGGCT
>NW_015535168.1:0-337 GCF_001515645.1 Sinocyclocheilus grahami
ATAAATGATGAATAAACAAGCTTCGGCTACAGACTCTGTGCCGGATGTTTTGGCCGCGCACTTCCGCTCCGCGCCGGAAGGAGGCGGCGCTGCTTTGGCGTTGAAGCGCAGCCGAGTCGCGCATGCGCAGAGAGAGCAGCAGCGCAGTTTAACGATGGCGTCCAGCGCAGCGACTCGCTCCGGAGCCGCCGCCGTTAAAGCCGTTAAACCGATCTTCAGCCGCGACCTGGGTGAAGCCAGGCGCAGGGCCCGCGAGCTCTACCGGGCCTGGTACCGAGAGGTGCCTAGCACAGGTACAACACACACACACACAGAGAGAGAGAGAGAGAGAGAGAGA
>NW_015535169.1:0-337 GCF_001515645.1 Sinocyclocheilus grahami
ATGTCACTGGAATCAGATGTCTGGCTCTCTATTAATACAAAATCCCATTTGAGAGTGTGATAAGGGGACCAGATAGTGAATAAAAGCGCCGCTCAGCATGATAAAATCTGACCTTTACAAAACTGTAAGCAAGCACAGGCCAATAAAAACCCTTGTTTGAGTCTATATTACAGCAGAACATGTTTAGATTTAGTCTAAATAATTCATGAATAGAGTCTCATAAAAAACTTTTATTTACATTTTTTATAGTTAAAATAGAAAATAAGGCCTATTTTAGGAATTTTGGTTAATTGTCATTACATTTAAAGACATTTAAATTTTAATAATAATAATAATA
>NW_015535170.1:0-337 GCF_001515645.1 Sinocyclocheilus grahami
AACCATAGGCTGAATAAGAATATTGACTATTTTACAAATGCATAAGCAATACGATGTGATTTACCAGCCAAACATTATTATTGTTATTATTATTACTTAGCACTCCTATACCTCAAACAGTAAAGTATGATGCTAGCAACGCCAAAGTCATGGGTTCGATTCCCAGGGATTGCATGAACTGATAACACGCAATGCATGTCACTTCGGATGAAAGCATCTGCCAAAAGCATGGATGTAATTGTAGTTTTAGCCAAATGATCAAAGATTAATCTGACTGCATGCATGACTTTTGACATCAATGACATTATATCATTTTTAGTATTTTATTATTTGCATT
>NW_015535171.1:0-337 GCF_001515645.1 Sinocyclocheilus grahami
AAGAGCAGTAATAGTAGTTCCAGCCATAACTTTCATAAGTTTTCAGATTTCAGAAGTTTTCAAATTACAATTTTCACATTTAGAAACGTGTGCTGTGATACTTTGTCATAACTGTATATAATGCAGTCTGGTGCAGATGTGTCAAGCTATGTGTCAAGCTGATTTGAAAGCAGTGTGTTATTCTGGGGTTGTTGGTTGGCATAAGCATATTTATATGAAACATATTCATAGGAGCTTTACGGTATATTACTCAGCAGCACCAAGAAGCTGTTTCAATCTTGCACAGAGAAGCAGATGTGTGTGAGAAGACCTTGAGGGAAGCCTCTCTGTGTGTGTG
>NW_015535172.1:0-337 GCF_001515645.1 Sinocyclocheilus grahami
CTCACCGCTGACTTTTGATCTTATAAACAATTCATCATTTAGCACAACAACCGCTCTCGTCTGTAAACACGCACCATCTGTGTGACTCTGACAGACAGGCACCTGGCCAGAGCGGCTCAGCCCGCGGCGAACGCGTCTTCGTTTCACTACAGCTTCAGCGCTATCTTTGAGCCAGAACCCGGAGCTCGCCGTGGCTGCCAGCTGCAGTGGCAGAGGTCAAGGGGCAAAGGTCACGCACGTCAGCGGCAATCGTCGCCCGCGGCGGAGGCCGTCAGGGTCTCGCACATCTGTCGCGAGGAAAGCAACCGCTCGCGTGTGTCTTTTGGTAACAGCGTCC
>NW_015535173.1:0-337 GCF_001515645.1 Sinocyclocheilus grahami
AACTTATGTGCACCCCTGCCTATATTGGCAGATAGAATGTATGTTATGAAACCTAATAAGGATTAGTTAATTGTCACAAATGCTAACGTTAGTTCTCTAATCTCCTGACACACGTTGTTTTTCTGAGGTGAATTCTCAGTTGAGATGCCTGGTGTCAACGTGCTGTCCGTGGAGCTGATACTAAGTGATAAATCGACAAATTCTTAACGCATTAATAATACAATTTATATATTTCCTGGTTACATGATAAAAAAAAATTAAATTAAGCACAAAAACAGCAATACACGTTCGCTAGAGTTTCTACTCACCGAACGCACGCCATGCAGCTTCCAGGATG
>NW_015535174.1:0-337 GCF_001515645.1 Sinocyclocheilus grahami
ATACCTTGATTGAAATGTGGTAAACCACTTGATAAATATGATACCGGGAATATCAAACCATTTTTAAGGTAGAAATATGTACAGGACAACAGAAATTAGGGACAAAAATAGATTCTACATTTGACCATAATATGCATAAATATCATTTATTTATTTATTTAATTTTGGTAAAATGCAGGTAGAACTGGACTTTTTGCAGTGGTTACAAATGATGATGACGCAAACTGGCTGATATTCCAAAGAAAAACACATTTTTGGTTACACTTTATTTTAAGGTGTTCTTGTTACAGTGTAAGTACTGAGTAATATTAATTAACTACATGGACTTACTATATGG
>NW_015535175.1:0-337 GCF_001515645.1 Sinocyclocheilus grahami
ACAAATGTTCAGTACTTCAAGTTCATGGGAGTGTTTCACAGACTTTTACCTCTACATGAACTTAAAACAGACATCAGTGAGATGAACGACATGTTCTGCAGACCCACCCTCACACACAAAAACACTGAGACAGAAACTAAAACCCACATGAAAAAAAAACTGAAATTAAATTAACAGAAATTAAAAATGACTTTAAAACAAATTCTGGCTTAAATAAATAGTAGATTTCAGTCCTATAAAAAAAAGAACAAATAATGTTATAAGTTATAAAAGTAAGCTATAAAATAAAATGTATTACTCTGCCGAAAATGCTAAATTCAAATTTAAAATATGAAAC
>NW_015535176.1:0-337 GCF_001515645.1 Sinocyclocheilus grahami
CCTCGGTAACTTTTCGAAGTCGTCTTCTCGACCTCAGTTAAAACGACAAAGCAATGACTTACCCATGTTTGAGACTAAGAGCTTGGCAATGCGGAAAAAGTCCACAGCTGAAGAGTTTGACACTGAGAGCTGGTAGCGCGACCGTCAGTTTATTAATGAGGTGAAGTCACAATCACTAACGGGCGGGGAAAACTTATCAATGGCAAGTTGTTTGATAAACCTCATGAACTTAAATTCTCAAAACGTACTCAATTTTAGAATGTAAAAGCTATTTAAAGAATTTAAAGAATTATTATATTGTTTTTTTTCTATTTTATAACTGAGATTGCTTTGTTTA
>NW_015535177.1:0-337 GCF_001515645.1 Sinocyclocheilus grahami
GCTTTTACTCATGATGACTTAATATTTAACTAGTTGTGATAAACTCTCAGGGAGTGAAATATGGATTAGTTTTGTACACAATTTTTTTTGGACCCCATGTTATAAAACCCCTGCAGGCTTATTACACTAGTTAAAGATAAGACCCTGACCAAGTACTGGTTTTGTCACTTAGTCACAGACAAGGTCACATTTACTGCAGCTGATTGGCCCATAGACAATTTCTTTACACTACCTCATGATGATGTGATGGCAGGCTGAACTGCATGACCTTTGAATCCATTACATACAAAAGCATGTGTAAGTAGAGTGATTCATAAGAAGTGTATGTGGGTGTGTC
>NW_015535178.1:0-337 GCF_001515645.1 Sinocyclocheilus grahami
AAAAACAGCTTTAAATTAGGATAAGCTTTCGAATATTTTGTCTTGTTTGATTTGAGGCACCAGTCAAGGTCAGGAATTTCAACTGGAGATGTCCCAAGTTGGATTCAGCGCACATCAGACCAATAAGAAGGTGCCAGTAATCTTTCAACATATCTGATTGAGTAGTCAAACTCATTTCTGATGTACCATACTGATTCAGAAGAAATGAAGGCATGACGGGGTGGCATTTTGTCCAACAGGATGTGATCATGCTTGGTGCTGTCGGAGCGTATGGATGGAGCGGGACCGTCGTCCATCAAACAGCTGGGAAATCACACATTTTCCTCAAAAATGCGTT
>NW_015535179.1:0-336 GCF_001515645.1 Sinocyclocheilus grahami
AAAAAAAAAGAATAATATTATGTGTGTTGCAGCCCCTGAAGACCCACCACAAAGCGTAGTTTTCAGAAACATCACTTCTAAATCTCTGTCTCTATCTTGGGACCCTCCAAAGATCACCACAGGACGGTTCAGTTACGTCATCCAGCTCCACAGCTCTGAAGGTAACACTTGCTAATGCACCTTGACCATCAAACCAATACCTTTACGATTCATATTATCCGACAGACACCGCACTGTGACAGGAGCTTTACATGACACCAACCAGTTAGTATATGAAGCTGTGTGGCCTTGCGTTTAGCACACATGCTCCTGACATGCTCTAGACTACTTAATGCA
>NW_015535180.1:0-336 GCF_001515645.1 Sinocyclocheilus grahami
CACTTTACCTGGTTTGCGCAGGCTTATGCTTGCACTAACAAAGCAATCAAAACTGGCTTCCAAGATGACTCACAAGAGTGGGGACAGAGGGAAGGAGAGTTATAACAGGAAGGTTCATGGCACAGAGTTTTATGCAGGATGCAGAGTTCTTTTCCAAAATCTCACAGAGAATGGTGGTCCAGGCAAATTCAGATCTTTCTGGGAGGAACAATTTTACAAAGGTAGAATACCCAGCCAGAAAACGGTGAACACAAGTGCTTGATTGGAGTCTGCTACTACTGTGTGGCTTTCTGCCTGTGGAAGAGCAAGTGACACTAAGAAAAGAAGAAAAAAAAA
>NW_015535181.1:0-336 GCF_001515645.1 Sinocyclocheilus grahami
ACTGTATGTCTTATGATCTGTATTTTTTTATACTTGGGATTTATGATCCAAATCTATTATTAATTATATAAATTTAATGTGTGTTGAGATGATGCATCACATATAGACTGCATCCTTCAATTCTAGGCAGCATGTAATCAATAATAACGATACTGAAGAAATGGAGTTAGTTCTCTGATTCATTCTCAATTCTGTAAAATGATCTAGAAAACCACGGTGACCCTCTTGACCTTTCTGATCAACCGCCAGTTTTTGGTGGCCAGCAGTAATGGCCTTATTCCCAACACGCTTTCGGACATGGTGGCGACAGGCTGACGAGAACCATCATTTCCGGTA
>NW_015535182.1:0-336 GCF_001515645.1 Sinocyclocheilus grahami
AAAAAAAAAAAAAAAAACATCTGACATTATAATATCAGGAGCATAGCTTTAAATAATACAGATGGTAAGTCGTCTGTAACGGAGTTAGAGCTTGTTGAATAATATCTACCAATATTTCAAGCAAAAACTTGTGAAAGAAAGAAAAGCGGGAATCTAACTTATTGCATCTTTTCGGTCATGTTTTTCCTTTTGAATGAATCCATTGTATTTCCTTTTCTGAATTAAAGTCATGCTGTCTAGCATAATCAAAGATTTAGACTTTTCACTGACACCCTTTTCATTGACGAATATGAATTCGGAGGAAAGAGTGTCGATATCTTACCTTTGGAAATGCTT
>NW_015535183.1:0-336 GCF_001515645.1 Sinocyclocheilus grahami
ATTAAAACCCAAAATGATCTCTTTCCTGATCCTGATGCTATCTATATATCATCATCCACATCCACCCTTCCCCCTATTCCACCATCGCTCACGTAGCCACAGGTCCCAAATGAAGTCCCTTAAGATCACTAACTGTGTGGCAATAGTCCTTGTCAACCCATGGGAGCCACTTTTTGTCTCCACAATGAACATTTGTGAGTGGGGGTGACATTTTATGGCTTCTCAAAACCTGGCTCTAATAATGTGAAAAGAAAACGAAATTCCCCAACCGCGCGATGATCTCTAGCTGACGGCTACAAGAATGACGCCTACACAGTCATTGCATGACATCATAGT
>NW_015535184.1:0-336 GCF_001515645.1 Sinocyclocheilus grahami
AGAGAGAGGTTACCGAGTGTTTCATAAGGAGAGACAAAAAAATGGGCAAAACAACTGGAACAGATCAGGAAGCCAGAATTTGCCATCTCCCTTCCCACTACAACGACCAGCCCAGTGCCACTCACGACCCCTGGCTTTCCTCTGGCCAACGTTCCCACTGCCTCAACCACTTCACAAACCGTCACCAGAGCAACAGATGGAGAATCCTGCGCCACCACTCCAGCCGGACCAGACTTTACCACCATATTCTCCCACCTTCCCTTCTCCAGAGAGGAACTCACCAGCGCACAGGGTGATGACGACACTCTGCAAGGACTTACCATCTCTCCTTCCACA
>NW_015535185.1:0-336 GCF_001515645.1 Sinocyclocheilus grahami
ATTGTTTGACACCATCTGCTGAACACCATAAAGAGATACACTGCATAGAATGTGGGAGAAGTCAAAGACAATGCATAGAGTTTGTACTTGAAGGCAGATGCTGTCATTTAAAATAGCTTTATGGGTTGCTCCCACGTTTCCATAAAGTGTGTACTGGAGGGTAAACGACCCCATGTGTGAGAAGAGCAAGTCTCTTTGGCTTTTAAAGGCATTCTTTTGAAAACCAAGCCTAATGCTGTTAGGCAGTAATGCAGTCATTATCCAGCTGAGCTGAGTAAGTAAACACACATACCTTCTGTGTTACCTTAACGCACACAACACACACACACACACACA
>NW_015535186.1:0-336 GCF_001515645.1 Sinocyclocheilus grahami
CTTCAGTGGGAAATAACATCAAGCTCATATTTATTGTTCAGTAACTACAGCGTAGCATTGCTTCGTTGGTTGATTTGCTTTATTTCAGAGATGCACCTTAAAAAGGCCTGACGCCATGAGTAGCACTAAGGCCTACAGCAGGATCACACGCTTGTAGACGTAGTGTGAATTATATAAATCTGCGAGGTGTTTTGGTGGCTGGAGACCTATCTTCTTTCTTCAGGAGAACAGCCAGTAGCTTTTATTTTCAAACTTTGCCCTTTTGGTTATTTGCTATCAGGTCAGCGGTGCTATTGATCAAAGGCAGCATGATAACACGTTATTGCGTTACATTCC
>NW_015535187.1:0-336 GCF_001515645.1 Sinocyclocheilus grahami
GTGTTGAACATAAATGTAAATGTGAGAAGAACAAAATGAAACCCTTACCATTTTAATAAAAGGTGTTAGTTGCAATAAATAAATCACATATTCATATACATAGAACACGATAAAGTTTCTACGTCTGTGCTACAGCTACACAGATGGACTGTCTTCATCGTTGTATTATTGCGCCCTCTGGCGAACAACTTTTTTTTTTTAAATGGCTGCATTGGTCTACAATGCGTACACATTCAATAAACACTCCATTTCACTCTATCTAAATTTATTTTTTCCAAAAACGAGGGAAACAAACAAACAAACAGACAAATTTAAATGTGAGCACTTTACATAAAG
>NW_015535188.1:0-336 GCF_001515645.1 Sinocyclocheilus grahami
CCAGATGTTACTGGAGCTCCCGCGTTTTCTGTCCAAGGAGCCGAATAAGTGATTTAATGTCTTGAGCTCCCATGTTTCCACATGGGCCCAGTTTTTTTACCTATTTAAGAAGGTTTTTCTGCCATCTGACAATCAGGAGCACATTATGAGGGGTATCCTAGACAGGGTTCAGATGCCGAACGAACCTTTACCTAAGTTTGTCGCCCATATGCTGAGTGAATTTCGAAAATTGAGAACTCCGCCTCCTCAGCCAGAATACATTGAGCTAATATGTAAGCACGCTGTCGAAAGATACAGGGTAGCACTCTATGGCACGGCGGTGACGTCTGTGATGGA
>NW_015535189.1:0-336 GCF_001515645.1 Sinocyclocheilus grahami
GGAGAGTCCCACACAGATGAAAACACCTCTCAAGTGCATTCAAATGCGAACTCTCCCAAGTCACAAACAGAAATGTATTCTAAATTCCTCTCAAATACCATCATGCATTTTTGGGACTGCAGGCCTACTTACATGTATCCCACTGGTTCATACAATTCACACACTCACAAGAAATATTAAACAAAAGCTCACAAATGACACCTCAAAATATGCAACAAGAGCTTACCAGCGATCCAGGCTTTGTGTGATGTTACAGTGCAGAACTGCACGTTCTCTTGAGGTTAATGTCTTGCATCACTTCCTTCTGCACTGAAGCTAACGCACATCAAACTGGGT
>NW_015535190.1:0-336 GCF_001515645.1 Sinocyclocheilus grahami
AGCTTGTAACACTCCAAAGAGAAAGGAAAATTTGAAATCGCATCCTATGACCCCTTTAATGATGTCAATGAGCGGTTGTTCATTTGGCAACTTGTATTTAAAGATTCACAAAATGAGTTCTCTCAATAATATTTTTTAAACCACATTTTTACCAAATTTGTGTTTGTTTAGCATAATATAGTTAAGTTACATTTCTTCCTCGAAAAAGAATCTGACTAAAAGAATCATTAATTGAGTAGGAAACCGGAATCATTATTAAATCATTATTGACAGCTCCAAGTACAGAAACTACTGTAGATGCACACAGTTGCAAGCTTGGATGTAACTTTGTTAGAT
>NW_015535191.1:0-336 GCF_001515645.1 Sinocyclocheilus grahami
AGCAAGTGCAATTTTCCAATTAGTATGGCTATATTTAATATTTAATCTATCACTCAACATAGCTGTTCAGTCAAAAGATGGCATGGTGCTAGTAGTCATGGCAACAAAATAAAATAAAATGCATTTTTCGCTTCTATCCCGGACCTCTTGACAGAAAAAATGGCAAGGTTGTGAATCACCATTTGCCAGCAGGAGTGCATTAGAGCCCTTATTATGAGAAGAGAACATAATTGTGTGTTTGTTTCAGGAAATCCACAGTTATATGCAATTAAACCTATAATGTTACAATGTTACTATTTCAGTCTTTTTACTTCAAAATTTCATATACAATTAATT
>NW_015535192.1:0-336 GCF_001515645.1 Sinocyclocheilus grahami
AAGGGAGAAGTATCAAAATGCATGTAAATATAAATCATCGCAGGGTTGAATGGTTAGTAGCGCGACGCGAAGCCGGCCCGCGGTGGACTTCTGAGACGCGTCGATGCGCTCTGATGTGTTTGTGCGTGTGATCCCGCGGCAGGCTGCGCGTCTGCGCATGCGCACTCACTCGCACAATAGCAGGCGGCTCCAGTCTGGAATGTGGCTGTTTCCTTTACCCTAAAGAAGCGATCCTCAGCTTTACGTTATCAGTCTCTATCACATCTAATGTCATTCTTTATACCTAGCTGAAATAAGGAAATAGGGTTTTTGGTAAATCACATAAAAACACTTTCA
>NW_015535193.1:0-336 GCF_001515645.1 Sinocyclocheilus grahami
ATCAATGGCAGAGTTTACAGAAAAAATCCAGTCCAGGAGGAATGCTATGAAGAAGAAGAGGATGATTATCCGTCTTCGGGAGCAGGTTTGTTTTGGTCGGCTCCACTGCATCGTGTCTTTATAATGACGTCATATAATGTGAAGACGATGTTTTGCAGCAGCTGAGCAGTGTCTGGACGAGCCGTGTGATGCATACAACATCGAGCAGACAGACAGAGGCTTCCGCTGCGCCACAGACGTGCCCAGTGTCCTTTACAAGTTAGTACACGAGTTCTAGACCGCTCTCACACTTATGAGCGCAGTTGCTGGCATGGAGTAGAAAATAGTTCCGGTGCT
>NW_015535194.1:0-336 GCF_001515645.1 Sinocyclocheilus grahami
AACTTATGCCATAAATTAATGTGGAGTACAAAGAGTGCCGGCTGCACTTCCAGGGTGGGCTGTAACACTAATAGAAAACACAGTCATTTTAAATGTTATGCATGAATTTACAGTGGTAATAGAATGTACTTTTTCAAAACCATTATTATGACACACCCTCATTTCATTTCAAACGACTGAATTCAAAATAGTAGATACAGGAAATATTTTAAACTCAACACATACAGAAAGACAAAAAACATACATGAATATGAAATTTAAAGTGCCCCTATTATGCCATTTTTACGGTTTCTAATGTTGTTTTGGGAGTCTCCTACAATAGGATTACATGCATGC
>NW_015535195.1:0-336 GCF_001515645.1 Sinocyclocheilus grahami
CCTCTCCTCTCCTCTCCTCCTCTACTCCTCCTCTTGCTTCCTCGCTCCACCGCCAAGTGGGCCAACATTCTTCAACCGCCTCACTTTTAGATGAAGACAGGCCCTCCTTCCGGTAGCCCTGACCCACCACGACCCCTCCTCCTCCTTCTTGGCTTCTCTCTTCTTCTCTTCTTTCTTCCCCCTGAAGAACAGTAATCCCTTTCGCCAGGTCCCTAGTAATTTGATCAAATAGCATGCACCCTTCCTTACCACTTATTGGCCAATTAAGTCAAGTTCTCATGCAGGGGGTCTGGCTGCTAGCGTGTTATCTGTGGATGAATTGATTGAAGCCATTCG
>NW_015535196.1:0-336 GCF_001515645.1 Sinocyclocheilus grahami
TATTTAATGGCACTCAAAGAATACTATGGTACTGTGTGAAACTAATGGTCTTATTGGTGCTTTTGCTGTCAGAATACACTGATGATGAAGCGCTCATTCCCAACAACACGTCAGTCATCATCAGACGAATCCCTGCTGTTGGGCTGAAATCCACAAACAGAAGATTTGTCAAGTAAGTCACGTGACGAGCACAACTTTCATTTAGATGTAATATGAAGAATCATAAGTGTCATTAGTGTTTTAGTCATTTGAACTCTTTGCTGTTTGGTTTTGCAGTAATCGGCCTGAACCATCATGCGGATCTTCACAAACAGTACGTAGAAAAGGGTTTGCATT
>NW_015535197.1:0-336 GCF_001515645.1 Sinocyclocheilus grahami
AATTGGTGGCTGACTAAATACTTTTTTTCCCCACTGTATGTCTGACATACTGTTTAACATATGTTGCTGAAAATATAGGTTCATGTATGAGGACTTTAGGCTCTTTTTAAAGGTCCAGTATAGAACCACATTTCTGGCCTGAAAAGACTCCTCTCCTGAACACACGACAAAACTTGTGTGTTACTGGGCATCTAGCGTCACTCTGCAAGACATAAACCAAGTGACGCTTTGAACACTAACATGATTGCAAGGCAGAGACAGTAAAACATCTCTACTTGATGTCCCTCTCAGCTAAGGGACTAGTCAAGAGAGAACTATCCTGAAGAAAAGAGCTTA
>NW_015535198.1:0-336 GCF_001515645.1 Sinocyclocheilus grahami
CAGCTCTCTACAAAAACCTGTTACAATGAGAGAAAAGAGAGAAACAGAGATTCTAAAAACAGCCACGTTTTATTATAGTATGTGAATTTGTGTGGCAGTATCAAAGACACATTACATTAAATCCCAACAAAACAATCCTTTAGTTCACCAGTTAGTTATAAGTTATCCTTCTGAATATTCTTTAATTCAGAAAAAAGAATTATCTTTATTTACATTGAAATGCTACGGTTTCAGTTTACGCAATACTTGCAGTTAACCAGAAGAGGGCAGTAGGTACTCAATATTACATTCAACAATACAGCAGCTTTTATTGGTCTCCATAAGCTCCTCCTTGGA
>NW_015535199.1:0-336 GCF_001515645.1 Sinocyclocheilus grahami
ACACTTACAGACTTTCAATGGACATCCCGCCTGCCTTTGTATATTTTTTTTATTTTATTTATTTCTATTTTTATTTGATTTGATTTGCTTTTCTTTCCTTTTGTCAACAGGTGATGCCTCAGATTTAATTGAAGGACGTTGTTGAACATATATATGTGCACCGTTGTGTCAGATGCTAATGGACACAAATCAAATGTATTTCACATTGTCATTGTTTTTATGCTAAATTTGGAGAGAAATATTCTCTGTTTCCGAGCTTGATGGTGAGGGCCTATACGGATGCTTTCATACAGGTCATCTTGTGTTTGTTCAACCATCAGCTTGTTTATTGCACTT
>NW_015535200.1:0-336 GCF_001515645.1 Sinocyclocheilus grahami
GAAGTGCAGATGAGGGCTTTTAGTTCTCATATTTATTTTTGCATCGGCATTTTTTTGCAACGTTCAGACAGCGTGTACTCATGCCAGATGTTTTGGCAAATGGAGCAGATCTTATCTTTTTTTAGGCATTTATATTAATTGTTTTTACACGTCATGGAGAGATTGATGGTTGATATAGAGGTGTTACTCGTCTGTGGTTACATAAACTGCGGACAACTTGCTAGGCGATCAGAATAGTCTTCAAAATATTCTTTTACAAATATATAAATTTTTGGGATGCAGCAAAAAAAATTTTTTTTAAATAGGATTCTCTCAACAGCTACTATAAATTCACTG
>NW_015535201.1:0-336 GCF_001515645.1 Sinocyclocheilus grahami
AAAGCAAAGCTACCATTAACATCCACTGTCAACTGTGATTCAGCGCAGACGTGACTGCATCCTCGCTCCTGCAGACCAAAGGTCAAAGGTCAGAGCCCAGCTTCATCCACACACCTCGAGGAGCTGGGGATGAAATGAAAGCATGCTTTCTGGATACAAACAGAAGGAAGGGTTTATGTGACACTGGGCAGGGCAGACATCCGTGACGGAAATGCAAATTTGGCTGTCTGCGCACGCAGCTCTGAATAGACGCTAATTGTGGTGGAAGCATCGGCTGAGATGCCGGCGTATTTTTAGGGCGGTTCACAGTAGTGTGTGTGTGTGTGTGTGTGTGTG
>NW_015535202.1:0-336 GCF_001515645.1 Sinocyclocheilus grahami
CAGCAGAGGAGCCCGAGTACCTGCTCCCTCAGGAGGCGTTCCCCTTACGGCACGAGATCATGGACCATCCCTCGGCCCCGGAGCCGGTGCAGGAGAAGCCCGAGTCGCCCCACGTCAGCGGGAGCGAAGCCGAGAGCACGTGTCTGACTCCCATGGAGTCCTTCAGTCTCATTTCCGTCTCGCAGCTGCTGTTCTCGCCTCACCTGCCGCCCAAGTTCTTCTGCCCCATCGTGAAGGAGATGCTGTGCTACTACGCCGAGCAGGGCGACGTGCAGATGGCTGTGTCCGTGCTAATCGTACTGGGCGACCGCATCCGTAAGGAGATCGACGAGCTCA
>NW_015535203.1:0-336 GCF_001515645.1 Sinocyclocheilus grahami
TAGATATTATAAAAATATTATATTAAAATAATGCATCAATTAGCTGGGGGTGTTATTTAAATAAACTTGTTTTTATAGTTGATTAATTTATTACTAGCAAAACAAAACAAAAAAGATTAAAGAAATAATAATTTATCTGTTTTTTTTTCTTCTTCAGACAAACATGTAATCAAGCACAAAGAAAAAGACCAAAATATATTTTAAAGTAAACTGGGTCACTTTGACTCCATGTTGATTTTAAAAACCGCTTTTCAGAGTAACAGAAAAGAGTGAAGCCCAGAGCATCTGCATGCATCTGCATGAGCGATGAGGGGGTCCAGAGTGAATAATAGTTCT
>NW_015535204.1:0-336 GCF_001515645.1 Sinocyclocheilus grahami
TTTTTTTTTACCTAATGTTATATTATTCTTTTTATATGATTTAGTCATAAGTGTCTACTCAGATAAGACTACTATGTAATCAATATTAAATCGTATGTACATATTGAAAGAAAATGTCTTGCTATTGCACATATGGAAATAAATTTGAAAGTGTGCATGCAAGTTTTTGACAGAATCCCAAATAAACATCCACATTAAGAGCATTCAAACTACTTTAAGTATCTCATTGTTCAGTCTCAAAATACGAATGATTATGTTTTTATTTACTCAAAAATCCCAATGAAATGCTTTGTTCTTGGTGGAATAGATCTGCTACTCTCCTGCTGCTGCTGCTGC
>NW_015535205.1:0-336 GCF_001515645.1 Sinocyclocheilus grahami
TTTTGTTGCATTAATGATACATTGTCAGTGAAGTCATATCCAAACCCTGGTGCTCCAGTTGTTTGAGATATATGGGCCTCCTGCATAGGTCAAGATATGGTCAACATTTGTGCAGTTATCACAGCTGCCTGCACTTACGTAAAAAAAGATCAAAAACTCACTACATTTATTTTGACTGGGAAAGATAAGACAGAACTATTGTTAATGGATCTGATTATGCTTAAACGTTTTCTTACACAGTGCTGAATATTTATTATGCCCACTTGAATTACTGCAGTTTCACAGCACGAAAGAAAATAAAACTTTTAAAATAATTTTCAGCCAGATAATTTTTTT
>NW_015535206.1:0-336 GCF_001515645.1 Sinocyclocheilus grahami
TTAAAAGCGGCTGGCTGTTTTGTTTGGGGTTTGGTTTCACACCCCGTGGTCCCTCTCTTCCTCCTGCCCTGGGGACAGCATGTGCCGAAACACACGCTTACTTACGTCCAGTCGCTCTGTTTACAGGAGGACCGCAACACGCTTCAACATTTCTTATCAAGCTACTATTGTGTGAGAGAGGAGATATATTATATGATAGGATGTTTTTGTTATCCACTTGATTTCTATATTGGCATTGCTCTTGATATCACAGATCCCAAATACAGCTCCAAGTGCACTTTTACAGAAATGATATACTTTGGTTACACTTTATTTTAAGGTGTCCTTGTTACAGTG
>NW_015535207.1:0-336 GCF_001515645.1 Sinocyclocheilus grahami
ACCTCAATAATTCACCTTAATGTAGAAATAGTGCTGCTGAGAAAAACAAATCTAGATATGAATCTAAACTAGAACATATTCAGGAGCATTTGGTGTGATTTCTGTTTGTCTGCTCGCTCGATTGTATGCATAATTGTGTAATTCATTATAGCAGCTATGATGGTAAATAAAAAAAAATAAAAAAACGATAACAGTAAAAAATTCCGCAGTGCAGCTGAAATGGCAAAAAGCACCTTTTAAATCCTTCTGATTATTCTAATTGGGGTAATGTATGTCTTCAGTAATTTCTTGCTTAGTTTCTGAAGCAATTTGCAGTAAAACTAAATAATACTCCTC
>NW_015535208.1:0-335 GCF_001515645.1 Sinocyclocheilus grahami
TGAGCAGATAGATTTCCTTTTATTAATCACTTCCCAAATGTAGATCTAAAGGAACAAAAAAAGATAATATACGAGTGGATGAAAAACAACAGGAAGAAGATTTAAAACTTTCCATTGTAAAACACAGGCTATCATTAAAGCATGAATTGTCAATTGAATGAAAGAAACGGGGCACATAGTGAACAGGTGATTGAAATTAGGTGAGCATAATGAGTAACCAAGGAAACTGGAATAAACACAGGAAATGGAAACTCAAACTGAGAGTCCTTAATAATATCAAAATAAGAGTCCTGGGACACAAAAGAGCAGAATCAAGTGACATGTTAACTGCAGTC
>NW_015535209.1:0-335 GCF_001515645.1 Sinocyclocheilus grahami
CAGAAATTGAATTTTATCAGTGATAAATTTGGCAGCGCCACATTGTGGTATTGAATAAGTTATACTAAATAATTATTCATATAATTAATAATGGATCATAGTAAATATCATATACCATATAGATGTTGCTCTACGTAAAGTACATATATTATTGTACATACATAGATATTGTACTAAATTTCCCCTCACTATCTGTAAAAGTGCATGAAGTAGACAGGCACCTTTGTTCAGTCTACTTAATCAACACTTAATTTAATTGGCTGGAATTTATAGGCATCCCCTGATGAGGTCTTTATCAATGAGAAAGTTTCACTGAAAAGTAGTACCTCCTTTCC
>NW_015535210.1:0-335 GCF_001515645.1 Sinocyclocheilus grahami
TCTGCAAGTTTAAGAGAACAGAAAACATCTGTAGAAGAACAACCTTGACAGAACTTCTTACCTAAGATGGACAAAAGAAGTGTTAAATGTCAATGCTTTTATTTTTTTTGAAGAGGTTCTTTTGGAAGCCGTTTTCAAAAACCTCAGTTTTCAGTAGACTAGAAGGAAGTTATCTTTATGTTTTCAGAAATATTATATTAATGTGGATGGAGAATCAGATGCATGACTGTTCAGCGATTTCTAGCCTATCTTTATATGTTCAGTCTTTTTCTCCTCTTATTACATTTCCTGTCCCTTCTTTCATATTCTCCCACTGTTTGCTGGTTTGCAATGCA
>NW_015535211.1:0-335 GCF_001515645.1 Sinocyclocheilus grahami
CAGAGACGCTCTCAATAACCCTAAAGGCTTACAGTGGCATTTACACACACACACGGTTCTAATATTAGGTACAGTGACCTCTACTCGGTGTCGTGCACATGAGATTGTAAAACATATGCATGCATTGTAAGACACACATCTTCTTATGCCAGTTTAGAATATATTTAACACTTAATTGTATAATTTGTGTAGAGTTAGTTTACTAGCGGTCTCTTGTTCACTCTCATATATTATCTGTTTTAATAATAAAACCCTGTGGCTGATCGAAGTGCATCTCATTGCGCCGTGCGAGACAGTCTGACCTTTGCAGGCCTGAACCTTGACATTTCATAGGC
>NW_015535212.1:0-335 GCF_001515645.1 Sinocyclocheilus grahami
GCTGATGGAATTGTTGCTCTGGTGTTGCAAAACAATGTCGAGACTGAATGTCCGGCACCTTAAAAACAGGAGTGTGCTGAGCCTGAGTCAACTAATGAGTGGCCTCAGACAATTTTAACCTCTTTTCCAGAAGCTCTGGGACATTGGGTCCAAACAGGTGACCAGGAATAATTGGGAGGTCTCATAGTATCTTTTTACAATCCTCTGGCAGTTTTGCCTGGGCGAGCCACACTTGTCGGCGAGCTGTCAGAAGCTTGGCTGTAAGACAACCCAGTTCACTGGTGATGTGGCCCATAGCCAGGAGCGCAGTTTGAAGGAATTGTGAAACCGAGGGG
>NW_015535213.1:0-335 GCF_001515645.1 Sinocyclocheilus grahami
TCTCTCTCTCTCTCTCTCTCTATATATATATATATATATATAAAAAGGTATTTGACAAAAACTGCATATAAAAAGACAAATTGTGTATACATTTATTAGCAACTAAATTCCAAACATGACTCTCTCAATCAATCAATCAAACAAACGAACAAACGGTCTCGCTTCCGCTCCGTTCACTTTCCAAACCTCATCTTGAGTCTCTCAGCCAGCGGTCGAGGACTGTCCAGCGAAGCGTCCTCCTCAAGTATCCCATGATGCACCTGGATGAGTGTGGCAGCCTGAGACTCTCGCTCTGGTGCTTCCGCAGCTTTAACGCTCGTCTGCTGGCTCTCGGC
>NW_015535214.1:0-335 GCF_001515645.1 Sinocyclocheilus grahami
TTTTTTTTTCAATTTAACTGTAATATCCAGCGAATTCATTAAAAATAAAAAAATGTCTTCAGAATATGATTAATTTATTTACCTGTTATATTTCAGTCTTGCTCGACCTAAATAACAAACTCAAGTTTAGTTAGGTATGCTTAAATCACAATTTTCCCCCTTTATTAGATATATGCCAGCAGTTCCAATACTTGCACCCAAAAAAAAACTGTAATCAAAAGTTTTTGATAATTCACTAACAAAATTATTTTGTAAAAGTTCAATTTCTTCCATGCAACCATTTCAGTTACATCAGAAAATGTTTTATATGAACAGATTGCAGTTCAATAAAAAAC
>NW_015535215.1:0-335 GCF_001515645.1 Sinocyclocheilus grahami
ATTTTTAAAAGAACAACTTTTGAGCCCAATGACTTCAGTTGTATTAACAAACAAATTAGAGATATTTCTCCAAATATATCATCTTGTGTTCATAATGTGTTACTTTAAATGTGTTTATGTGGGTTATGTTCTGTGAAGTAATTTTGTCTAACCTCTGTTTCTTCTCACTGACTGAGTTTGGGACGCTGGCTGCTCCTCCAGCAGTCACTCAGCCACCTGCTTTAGTTCCTCCAGAGGACTATGTGGAAGAAGTGACACTGCCACCCTGTCCGACAAAGTCACCTGTCCCTTCCACTCTAGACTTCCATGGTCCGGGCCTGTTTGGGCCTGACACA
>NW_015535216.1:0-335 GCF_001515645.1 Sinocyclocheilus grahami
TGAGGCTGATGATCTGAACGGACTCTTGTAATGTATAATGAGTGGTTGTTTTTGAGTTGTCACTGTGAATTGAAGAGCCTTCTGTGGACCCTGCCAAGCTGCATTTATGCTTAACAAAGGGGTGTAGAATAGAGCCAGCGGAGGGGTGAATAATTTGTTGTGTAACCTTTGTCTCTCTCTGACTCTCTCAGCCACCCCCCCCAACCTTCCCAACTCTCTGCCCCCTTTTTTTCTGATATTATAACTGTTATAATGACCTTTCTCCTCCCCACAGACCATTCAGCCCTCTGATAATACAGACACCCCACTCACTTCACTGTACATCTCTTTGTCCT
>NW_015535217.1:0-335 GCF_001515645.1 Sinocyclocheilus grahami
TAAGAAGCTAAATTGTCACTAAACTGGAGTGTAAAATCTCTACCATTGGTTGTTAACGAGATGATTGCCAAGAACTGACTCACCTTAAAATTGATCTTTGTTGTGTATGCAGACGACAAGTCATCTGTTTACAACACTTTTATCTATTAATGTAGAATGTAAACTAAAGCCTTTATGACTATAGACAAAGTTTCTGCAGTTTCCAGCAGTCTCACGAGATTCCAATTTATCTTACAAATCTAATTTACAAAAATAAATGGGAAATTCACAAACAAGTCTGAATGAAATCAATTCATCCTTGTAAATAGATGGCGTGTTGGGACTTTCAGAAAAAA
>NW_015535218.1:0-335 GCF_001515645.1 Sinocyclocheilus grahami
TATCAAATTCCTACACCTGTTCCCTTTCAGGACGGCTTTAGCGTCTTATGCTTGTGTGGGATGAAAAAGCAGAGTTTGGTGATTTAGCAGTGTTATTTGATTACGACACACTTCCCGCGGAGGAAACTCTCCTCATCCTCCGTCTGTTAGCGCATCACTGACGGAAAATTATTGCACATCATTATGTTTTTTTAAAAGGCACAGTTTAGCCGGCCTCCAGAGCTGATTCTCCAGTGAAAGTAATGGAAAGTGTCTCGTCTGCTTTAGTTGAGCGGCGTCTCCGGTGTCACGGCGTCTTCAGCCGACTGCCATATTAAACATGTTCCAGTCAAACA
>NW_015535219.1:0-335 GCF_001515645.1 Sinocyclocheilus grahami
TCTGACAAATGCGAATCACTTCTTTCCTCACATTTTTCTCATCAACGTTTTCTGGCACGCCATGTAATTTCAAATTCCAGCACCTGGAGTACCGTTCCAATTCAGCGATGTGTGACTCTAATACGCCGATTCAATTGCTCTCCTTCAACAGTGATGACTTGACCTGGGAAACTTTGGTCTTCACCTCATCACATACGGAGTTCAGCTTTTCTCTCAATCCAGCAATGTGAGAAGTATTTACCACAACCATTGACTCCAGCTTATCACGTTGATGAGCTCAGAAAGTTTTGTAATAATAATAATAATTCGTTGCATTTATATAGCGCTTTTCTAGG
>NW_015535220.1:0-335 GCF_001515645.1 Sinocyclocheilus grahami
CTTGACTCCTTATCCTCACAGAGCCCTGCAATGGATGTGTGTAAATTGTAATACGCACACACACTTTCTCCCTAACTGCAAGGTTATCTCAAACCTGGAGGCAACTCATGCTCTGCGAGACTGCAGTGATATAGCAGTGGCGTATGTATCTATGTTTGTGCGTTATCATGCATGACTTGACTATTTGGTCACGTTCTCCACTGCCATTGCTGAGGGCAAGAACTCATTTCACCCTGCCAGACTATTGCAACCCTGTATTTCTCTCTCTACAGTCAGCAGTGTTTCACTGTCAGTTGTCAAAAACATTGCTAACTGGCTGTATTGAAAGAAAACAC
>NW_015535221.1:0-335 GCF_001515645.1 Sinocyclocheilus grahami
AAAAAAATTCTGGCTCAGATCAAGTTTGAAAATGTTGAAGCTAATTTTTTAGGCAAGACTTCTCAGATGAAAAGCATTACATTTAGTTTAATTAAACGGGTGACCTAACTAGATAAATGTGGATAAAATGTAAAATATGACCATGAAATGGCCCAGGAATATCATTACCGCTGTCTCTCTAAAGTAAAATACCCCTAACAGGGACAGAGTCAGATGTGCAAATATTTCTAGCAGAGATTAATTTCCATAACAGATGTGGGGTCTGTGAAATGTAGAACGGCACAGAAGCATCTGTGAAAAAACTGCTAATGCTATCATCTCTTTGTCAGGCAAAA
>NW_015535222.1:0-335 GCF_001515645.1 Sinocyclocheilus grahami
AGACAGGTGGAATTGCATGCCTCACTGACGATGAAATCTTCATCCACACCTACACAAGACCTATTCACAACAAAACATTTGAGAAACTTCAGTAACAACAGATGAACACAAATGGGCCATGACATGAAAACAACAAGCTTGTGTATCAACTCCATAGCTTTGCCTTTTGCTGTAGATTAAATTCAGCCTACATTGTTTTGCTCTAAAACACGGGCACTAGACACCAACCTGTTCTTCTGACAAGAACACTGAAACAAAGAATGAGTCTTGTAAAATGATGCCTCCGTTGTTTATTCAGATATTTATTCATTCCATAACATGTGTGTGTGTGTGTG
>NW_015535223.1:0-335 GCF_001515645.1 Sinocyclocheilus grahami
CACTTGGGTTGATGGTCCAAGATGTCACCATAATTCATCACATACTGTTTATAATGAAGAGGGTGGTAACAGAATAACAGCACATCTGATCCGCATCATTTGTGGCACTGTATATCGATTAATTCTGTGCTGATTAATTGAGTCAAGCCACTGATGAGAAGAAATCTGTATATTCAAACAGTTTACCTTATAGTGTCATTTTTATTAAATTAATATTTGATACGCATCTTATTAAACAATAAAAATGACATGCAATATAGAGCTGTGCAGTTACTCGAAATACAGTTTCGGTTTTGATTTCGGCCTCCAACGATTATGAAAATACAATAATCGAG
>NW_015535224.1:0-335 GCF_001515645.1 Sinocyclocheilus grahami
ATTTTTCACAAGGGAACTTTAAGTGCATACTGATTTTGTCAAGCATATTTCATTCAAATGTATTTTCAAGTCTGTGTGTTGTTGGTACAAATGGCTCTAAAATGTTTCCCAGAAGCCATTGTGTCAACACATCTGTTCAAACTTTTGCATGGACAGCAGATGGCTGGATGAGAAATGAGAACACATCAGAATGATGCCTTGAGTGATTCACTTGTGTTCATTAAACATCAGCACGGACCCCAGGCCACATATTCATCATTCATTTCCAAAGAGAGTTGACCATTCCTGGTGACATGAGCAACAGTGACCATCGGCTATGCAACGAAGTTGAACAC
>NW_015535225.1:0-335 GCF_001515645.1 Sinocyclocheilus grahami
AAGACTGTATGTTTTTGTTGCTATTTCCCTCCCTGGTTTTCTTTGACAGTATTTCTTTTTAAATAAATATATTTTAAATGATCTTTCTTCTGGACACTTCTGAACAGTTTTCCTGCTGTCTGTGTGTCTGCCTGTCTCAGATCCGTTACAGGAAAGATAAGGTTCAGTCTAAACAGACTCCAGTGTTTGTGGTGGTTTCTGGAGTGAAGGATCTGTCTAACGGCTGCGCCATCGCTGCTGCGATTCACTTGTACTGTCCTCAGATTCTGCCCCTGGAGGGTAAAACACACGTTTATCTGACTGTCTACAGACAAACAGAAACCTTAAAAGAAAAC
>NW_015535226.1:0-335 GCF_001515645.1 Sinocyclocheilus grahami
AATTCCGAGTATGGGTCACCATACTTGGCCACACATCACTTCACTCACTCACAAATTAGCATGCACATTTAAATATCAAAAATCAACCTATATAGAAGAATATAGTATCAATGGAAAATCTGTAATATTGGCCAATGCTTGATTAATACATAATGCATTTAAATAACATGAAAATATCAGATGATACTGTTAGATAAATCACAACATGATTTTCTCATTCTTTCACAGGATGAAGAACAGGACCCACTACTCAACAGCTTCAGCCACTTGAAAGAGACCCTCAATAACATCAAAGGTTAGACATGATCAAATTCAGGATTGCAGTAGATGAGTTA
>NW_015535227.1:0-335 GCF_001515645.1 Sinocyclocheilus grahami
TTCCTCACAATTTCCATATGCTGCTCTCACAATTTCCCCTCACTTGATGTACATATACAGAAAGGTAGTACTTGTTGAATCAGAAAATCAAAGACTCAAATGTAAGCTGAAAACATTCATTTAATCATTGTATACTGTATTCTTATTTTAATTGTATTATTATTATTATTATTACTTTTTTACAGTATTATGAATTAGGTATATAGAGAATTTAGAGGAAACATTTTGCTTTAAATGTCATAAAAATAATGTCACCCCCCCTTAAAGGGGTCATATGATGCGATTTCAAATTTAGCTTTCTCTTTGGAGTGTTACAAGCTGATTGTGCATAGATA
>NW_015535228.1:0-335 GCF_001515645.1 Sinocyclocheilus grahami
CTAAGTTATATCCAAACATTATTTCCCACTGAAATTCTATTTCACGTGGAAATGCATTACACTGCGGAAGTTAAATGCATGGAAAAATCATCACGGTGAAAACATTCATCACAGACATCAGCACTTACTGTACATACAATATGATGGAAGGAAATATTGGAAATATAAGGAAAATGACTGTGATCTTTTGCACTTGTGAATGACTCCAATCATAACCGTGCTCTCATTCTCCATCCCTGCTGTCCTTAATTGCCCTTGTCTCTTTAACGGCTGCACTTAACCGGTGACAACAACTGCTCAGTCAGAGCACGCTCATGAACCTACACCCGTCATTA
>NW_015535229.1:0-334 GCF_001515645.1 Sinocyclocheilus grahami
TCTCTGTGCATCACTGTGATCCAAACTATAGAGCGAAGGAGGGGGAGGTCGAGAGAGAAAAAAATGCAAAAAAATCTGCAAATTATTAAAAGTTCTGCCTTGAACTGCTCTGTGTAGCTCAAGAGGGAAGAAAAGACATTTTTTCTACCCTCTTTTTGTGTTGTATGTCTTAATTAGATAAAGAAAAATGAGGGGGAGTGAGATAAAAGAGATAAAAGACGCTTTGGTGAGCATGTGTATCTGTAATGTTTATATAGATCTGACCCCGAGTCTGACTGTCTCAGACAGGATTGTTGAAAAGCAATGGGTTATGGCCTCTACATGTTCTTATGTA
>NW_015535230.1:0-334 GCF_001515645.1 Sinocyclocheilus grahami
ACCTTAATCATATCCCAAAGAGATGAATAAGCTTGTGAGTTAACAAAGAACAAATTTCAGATTATATATTTTTGTTTGTAAATTGATCAAACTGACACATAACCTCACACAATGAACGTCACAGCACGTTTTTTTTTTTTACCATAACGCAACATCTAATGTTTATAAATGTGTGTGTGTTCTCTATCTGGTCTGTCAGTGTCTCTCCAGCTACTTAACCCACCGTTGATGTAAATGACCGTGTTTCATGTGTGTAGCTCAGCACATTTAGATTCTTTGTCAAGGTAAATACAATCTCAGAGGACTTTACCGTTGTTGTTAATCCATAACAGTT
>NW_015535231.1:0-334 GCF_001515645.1 Sinocyclocheilus grahami
ATATGAACATCTAAATACAAATAATTTACACATCCTACAATCCTATAGCAATAAAGACAAATAATGTTTGAACTGGATATGTATGATAAGAGAATATTGAAATGCTGCTGTTTAAATTTCAGCAGAAGCAGCTAAACTTCCAGTTAACTTTCTTTTTACAAATACCACAGCAACTAAAGCACCATGTGAGAAGGAAACACACTTTAGGGCTGTGTGATATACAACTCTAACTTTATGGGATTTTGTTGATAACAACAATATTTTAGAGTTTGTTTTGTGCTAGTACGCGTTTGATATTCTTCATATTCTGTGCGCAGTAAAAACAATGGAAATC
>NW_015535232.1:0-334 GCF_001515645.1 Sinocyclocheilus grahami
AAAAAAAACATTAAACATTTTTCTAATCATTGCCCATAACACAAAGAAAGACAAGGAATGTGATGCGATGATACCCGTGTCTGAAGATGATCATATGTTTCTGTCATCACAATAGTGTCATTGCCATCTAACCTAGAACAGATAAAGCAGATTACAAAAAACTTGAGCTTGAGTACATACAGATTGTTTTTTATAGAATTCAATGCATGTTAATGTAATGTCATAATATCTCTCATATTTAGCTGCAGAGTAAAATCAAATCTCATCATCAAAATAGTCATATATATATATCAAAATAAACTCATATTTCTACTGCCATACAGTATATATTGTC
>NW_015535233.1:0-334 GCF_001515645.1 Sinocyclocheilus grahami
ACATGCAAAAAAAGCTCAACTCTGCTTAAACACTAAGCATATAGCGTCTTGTGAAGTATATATAAGCAATGGGGGGAACAAACAAAAATATAAATAAACAAAAGAAAACTAGTCCGCCTAAAGGGTCGTTCCCATTTCTTTCGGCCCACTTACCAATTCAAGTATCTGGGCGGACTAGACAATAAACCAAAACCAAAAAATAAACTGAAACCCAAATACAACAAGAGCAACAAATGGGCTCCATAGAGCTGAAACACACACATTAAAATACCTTTCTTATTTACAGTAAATCAAGACAAACACCACCTATTAAAACATTTTAGTGCTTCAAACA
>NW_015535234.1:0-334 GCF_001515645.1 Sinocyclocheilus grahami
AAAGTAAATAGGGTCAGTGTTAAATCTTGCATGCAACTGCTGCGCTCGTCTTGTTCCGTTCAGCATCTTTAGCATGCAGCGCATGCATCTACAGCAAATTTACACGGATCTGCCCAAATGTTTGCATTTCTGGATTTTTTGCCTTTGCATTCTAATGCACAAATTTCACTGTTATTCTAATTATGGCACAGAATGAGCCACATAACTAATGCGCTTGTCTGTTTCAAATGCTGATTACGTCTGAACCGTAGAACAGGTGGCATGAAATAAGATGCAAAATCACCTGGAGAGGAACGATTTTCTGCTCTGTTATTAAATGCACTTTCAAAAAAAA
>NW_015535235.1:0-334 GCF_001515645.1 Sinocyclocheilus grahami
ATCTTATGTGTGTTTGCCGGGAATCGAACCCAAGACCTTGGCCTCCCTAGTGAAATTCTCTACCAGTTGAGCTAAACAAAAAGTAGTTAATCATCCAGGGTTTTTATTTGCAGAAATATTTAAATTCGTCTTCTAAAAATGCATCTACAAGATGTTTGGCTGAGTTTTCCCAACAAAGCTGCTTGTTCCAAATTAAAGGCATGAAAACTGAGAGGAGAGCGATGCTGTAACTTACCTGCACCACCCATCAATTTTTCACTCTGTCTGGCTGGATCGCTGCTCTTTGGAGAGCTTCTCAAGCCAAGGGTATAACTAACCCCCGTCCCTCATTAAT
>NW_015535236.1:0-334 GCF_001515645.1 Sinocyclocheilus grahami
TTTGTGTGCAAACATTTGTAAACATACACGTGTGTGTGTGTGTGTTTGCTCTTTATTAAATCTAGCAGTTAAACCATCTATTTATTAATAAACAAAATCTGTTAAATTTGGCACTTACAGTGTTTAATGTTAACTTGACTACAGTTTAAGAGTATTTCAGAGCTGTTGTATGATATTAAAAATCTAGTTTTTTTTAAATATTATGTGCGTGTTTAAAGGCAGAACTAATGGGATGAAATCAAACCCTGACGTAAGTGCAGACGTGAACAGCTCCGTCACAGTGAAGGCATCTCGTCTCGTCTCTTCGCTCACTCTGTCTTCCAGACTTTATTTA
>NW_015535237.1:0-334 GCF_001515645.1 Sinocyclocheilus grahami
TGAAACCCGATGCTGTGGGTTGCCTACCTGTAGAACAAATCCCAGTGGTGCAGAGGGACGAGATAGAGAGATGTATCACGGATGAGATGAAAGTAGATGGTAATCTTTGTAAACAGGGAGAGGGAGTGTGCAAGAGAGACATGAGTTTTGGTTATCTGTCAGTTGTCTGCTGAAATGGAATTGATCTTCCCTAAACGTTAGCTTGCTGTGCTTTTAAACAAACTCTGGGAGAGCAACCACTCTACACCTCACATGAATAAAAGGAGAACATCTTCAAAAAATATGACAACCCATTACTATCTTCATTTTGTGGCTTTCCAGAGCTTTACCCCAG
>NW_015535238.1:0-334 GCF_001515645.1 Sinocyclocheilus grahami
AATCAGATTTGATGTTTAAAATTTTAGAAACATTTACTTTTTCCTTAAAAAGAAAAAAAAACTATCACCTTTTCAAAATGGAAAAGGCAGCCGTTTCTTGGAATGACCCATCTAACAGATTGAGCATCACAGATTACACATGTTCACAAATATGACTATAATCACAATATGCCAATCCTCTCTGCAAATGCAGCTCTCAACTGAAAGCAGATGAGAAGAAAACTGAGCATTTGGTTTGACTACTTCAGTGCGACCTGTTTCAAAAATCCCCTGACTTCAATTCCTCGCTGCTTTTCAACAAAGCGAGACGGCATGCATCAACCGGCTTAGATGA
>NW_015535239.1:0-334 GCF_001515645.1 Sinocyclocheilus grahami
ATGAGCACCTATGTGTCTTACCGTTGTTTATTCTTTGGTGAATTAAATAAGATGCGATCCCCAGGATAATAGCACTGATGACAACTAATATAACTGATAGAATAATATTCTTTTCTGATTGTGGTTCATCTAATTACTAGAACATCACAATAAATCATAACCCAACTTCATCAGTAACACTATACTTCCGCAGCTATTGTAATGTGCATGAAGTAGACCTGTGTTGCAGTCTTTCAGAGTGAAGCTGGTGTTCTTTTGGCTAACTTCATTTTTCACAGTGCAAGTAGAGACTGATCCAGGCTTTTCCTCCTTGCTGATATCCAGAGTGTTGTCT
>NW_015535240.1:0-334 GCF_001515645.1 Sinocyclocheilus grahami
ATTCACTCTGAAATTGCATTAAATATCTTTTCCCATTAGAAAAAACATCTGGGTTTTTAATGCATTATTAAATAAACTTCAATGCATCTTATCTGGATCACAAAACATTCATATGTAAATCTAATTTCATTAATAAAATTACTTTTTACATTACTAATTCATCAAGACTATAAACTGGCTTGATCCCTTGCGAAGGCAGATTCTTTGAAACGGTTGAACATTTGTCAGATGTCAGGACAACTCTTGTCATGTCAGGACGTCTCTGAAGTCTTAAAGAGCGAGCGGGTCTCTCAAAGGTTCCCTTTCAGTCGGTCACTCTCGACGTCACGTCGGA
>NW_015535241.1:0-334 GCF_001515645.1 Sinocyclocheilus grahami
CCCAGCTCTGCTGATGTTCATGTATATGTAGATGCTGAAAACACCGTTAGTGTTTATCTGCACTTACGGATGGTGTCCGCAAAGATGTTGGAAGTATTGCCTGCTTTTGCAGCCACTTTGCATCCACATTTTTTCCAAATTGGATCCGTCCTCAAGGACAAGGTTCGTTTTTTTTATATCCAAAGTATTTCCATAGTGCAGATTTTAAGTTTTTTTTCGGTGGGGATATATATATTTGATATAATCTCTGTCCCTGTCATTTTCTCCGCTGTATGTGCGTGTTAAGCATCCAAGTAAATGCAGAGTGATGCAGCCGAGCGGAAATAAGTTGCAT
>NW_015535242.1:0-334 GCF_001515645.1 Sinocyclocheilus grahami
AAAAAGCTGAGTATCTAATGACAAACTCCATTTCTCCATTTTTGGACCAGGTAAACATCACATCCATGTAAAATATAAATGTGTTTAAAGCTCTTTTAGATATAACTTCAAATGTGGCCAAATATGGGCATGTTGCCCTGGACACTGTTGCCATGGCCTCATTACCAGTAGACCAGTGCGTACATAATCAGCCCTCTTGAGAATGCCCATATCATCACTTAATACAGTGCTAAATATACAAAACAAGGATCCACCTTACATCCTGTGTGAGGCACTTCCAAACACTCAGAGTCACTGCCAGCTATTATTCAGCTGTTTCAGTTTATGATTTTGG
>NW_015535243.1:0-334 GCF_001515645.1 Sinocyclocheilus grahami
TATATTCTTAAATATGTGGGGTACCAACTGTCCCCAAATCTTGTACCTTCTCCCATCTGTGCATCTGTCATTCTCTTTCTAATGCTTTCATTGTGTCACTGGCTGTCATCCCTCTCTGTTTTATGTACTTTCTTTCACACTCTTTCTTCAGGAACACAGGCCACAGGTCACTGTAGTCAAAGGAGAACCAGACTATGAAGGATGTTTGGTAGTTCTTCCTGGAATACAAAGATAGCAAGGGGTTTCCAAATGTGGAAGCTCCCATATGATTTGACTGGCTTTAAAAATAAATTCTAAAAATCAGCTATTTTATATTTAGAATCTTAGTGCTTGC
>NW_015535244.1:0-333 GCF_001515645.1 Sinocyclocheilus grahami
AAAAAAAGCTTTGATGTACCTGTAAAGCTTTCCTTTTAGAAAAATCAAAGGCAGGCAGTAATCTTTGCCATATCTGTATCATATTGGAAAATAAAAAAATCAGTATCAGAAGTCTGGAAAAAAGTATCTGTACAGTATATGAGCTATATTGCAAATTCAGTGACACATGTATTTTTATTGAAGCAAAAAAAAAAACTATTCCGTATAGAAAATAAAAACATATTCCAACAAAAAGACTGTTTTAAATGTAAAGGAACATCCTTTTATTTGCCAGATGGCTCAATTTATGACCCAAATTATTGTAAACTTTGGTAACGAGCGTTGCAGAGGCAT
>NW_015535245.1:0-333 GCF_001515645.1 Sinocyclocheilus grahami
AGTGGCTTGCCTGTAAAAATTGTATGTTCACTTTTTACATACTTTGAATATTGATGAGATGAGTTAGAGAGGAGTGGAATAAGGAGGAGCTGAGAAGCAAAGCATTTAATTGACAGTGTCAGGAAACTGAGTGATAGATTGCCTGATTACTGGCCTGGCAAGGCTGGTCTCACAGATGGTACATTAACAGCTGCCCTGTGCCCAAACACCATCCTGTCCCTTCATTCCTCCGATCTGCATTCATCCTCTCTCATCACCCCTACCTGTCAGTTTCTGTCTCGCCTCAGTCCTTTACATCCAACTGATTTAGTCTTCTCAGAGTTCAGAGAAATT
>NW_015535246.1:0-333 GCF_001515645.1 Sinocyclocheilus grahami
AGAAGATAAAAAGTTAAAATATGTTCTTCATTTCATTGTGTTTCATAGTACTTGTTTATTTTGGGCTTATACGTATTTCTGTTGTTTAAAGCCTGCTATATTCTTTCTGAAAAGGGGAAGATGTTGTCTGAATAATTGTGCTACTTTTAAGGCCTCCCCTAGATGGCACTGTTGTTCATACATGTTCTATTGTATGATAGTAATGAAGGAAGGAGATTAAGTAAAAACTGTGTGTGGTTCAGTACTGCTTGTTTTCTTCTTCTTTATTTTACTGATTCCCAACATAACAGTGGTATAAATATATACATTTTCTACCATCATGTCTTGAATTTG
>NW_015535247.1:0-333 GCF_001515645.1 Sinocyclocheilus grahami
AAAATAATGTTCTTTTTAGCAACATCATATGACCCCTTTAATGAGCCACTGTCTGGGCTAACCTGAGGACACATCACATTTCAGGTAACGACAAACCTCTTGCAGATGGTCCTCGTCTTAACTGCCAGAGGTCGGCGCTCAATTGGTCGTGAAGGTGCTGGCTGTCCTCCATAACTAAACTCGTCTGTGTATGAAGAGGTAGTCTTCGTCACGCTGCTCTACCTCTCCTGGCTGCTGGCTCGCCAAAATATGTTACACATATAGAAAGGAGCAGGCGTCGTTTCTGGGGCAACACATTTAATAAGATTGTTTGCATGCAAATCTGCAAGAAAA
>NW_015535248.1:0-333 GCF_001515645.1 Sinocyclocheilus grahami
GAGATCAAACGGCTGAACTCAAACCCTTCAAGCAAATCCGCTCTCCACATCACCCTGGATGACACAGCCTCATCTCTGCAACGTATACTCATCCAGATCCTCCAATTTAGTGGGACAAGGGGAATGTTAACTAGTAAGTTCTCAACCCCATAGCTAAGGCAAAAACGGCAATCAGGAGCATCCAAGACCATGGCTAACAAGCTCCAATCAAAAAAGAAAGAGAGAGTGTGAAGTAAAGGGGGATCTGGAGTTGTGGATTGACCGCCTTCTGCTAAAGCAATCAAGACTTTGTTTAATAAATCTGCATAACGAAATAACACCATTAGCCTTTCC
>NW_015535249.1:0-333 GCF_001515645.1 Sinocyclocheilus grahami
CGGTTAATCGTTTGACAGCACTAATATTTATGTATCACAAAATAATTTGGGTGTTTTGAAATGATTGCAAATTATTAAAATTATCTCAAGTGGATAGTGCAGAACAAATTAAAATTAATAAAAAATGTTGAAATTGTTTTAAATAAAATTATTTTATCATTTTTATGTTCATTAAAAATATTTTATCTACCAATTTTTATTAAAAAAATTGTTTTAGTAGTCTGTTAACACTAGGTATGTTTAGATGTACTAATTTTAATCAATACAATCCAATTTCAGATTTTGAAAGTTCATATGAACCCTAAACGTTGCAATCTGATTCACATCTACAAA
>NW_015535250.1:0-333 GCF_001515645.1 Sinocyclocheilus grahami
AGGGTGAGTAATTAATGAAAGAATTTTCATTTTTGGGTGAACTATTCCTTTAAGATGAGTATCACATCTGCACGCTCGCAGAAGAGTTCCCGTACCAATGGCGTAGAGGTACTTGCGGGCTTTTCTCCGGGGCCGGGCCTTGGCTGTCTGCAGAAGGCTGAAAGGTTTGCTCTCTTTAGGGGACTTGTTGACTTCAGTGTACTCTCTCAGAAGGGTTTGCAATGCAACTCGCAAACTGAAGTCAGAAATACCTGCAGGAGAAAGTCTCGTTACCAATGTGTACACAAAAACAAACATCATAAAACAGATCATTCCAGCTCTAAACTACGATTA
>NW_015535251.1:0-333 GCF_001515645.1 Sinocyclocheilus grahami
AGCATGTGTGTAAAGGTTAACTGCAGCACATGTGCTTTGACATGATTTCACAGCAAAAAAAAAAAAAAGAAAAGACACCGTGTACAATTATTTGTGACTTTTAAATATTTTATTAGGTTATAATTTGCAGATCTTAAAATATTAAATCGCCTTTAACTTAAAGTATTATTAAAATACGTAAAACAAAAGCCAGAACTGAGGAGCCCTGAAAAACGTCAGCTAAAACCGAAACGAAAAGAAAAAGGAAACCGAGAAATAAATTAAAGGAAAAGGTCCGAACTTCTCGTCGCGACACAAACTCTCTGAACAGTGATGAAGGGAGAACTAAAACAT
>NW_015535252.1:0-333 GCF_001515645.1 Sinocyclocheilus grahami
GTCATTTTAGGGGAAATGCATCCCTGGACATTTCAGCAGCAACTTTTTAAATTGCTTATTCATGCTCTGACATGTTCACAGGGGCTGCTGGTAGCCATCTTATATTGCTTCGTCAACAAGGAGGTAAGTTTAAAAAAAAAAATGTATGTACAAAATCTCACAAAGATGGCCCCATCCTCACACGCCTGTTTCCTAACCATTCTGTGCATCTTCTTGATTGGTCAGGTCCAGTCTGAGATTCTGAAGAAATGGAGACGTTGGAAGCTTGGGAGGGACATAGAGGAGGAGTACCGTCACACCTACAGCCAGTCCCTTCAGATGAAGAGTGGCAGC
>NW_015535253.1:0-333 GCF_001515645.1 Sinocyclocheilus grahami
TAACTAACCTTAAAAAAGTGAAATCGCAATGAACCACCCCTTTAAGTGCAGCTTAAATGACCACCCCTTCTTTGAATTCTTTGCTGCACTGTCAGCAAGTGACTGCCTGTTTCGTCATATCCAAATGACCACACGCTAAAACAGTCCTCCCAAATCAGATTTATCTATTGTTATTTGTGCTTATAACTGTTCTCACCACAGTGGCTGTAATTTACAGATTATATAAATAAGAGCTGAGATAGCCGAGGTTCAAGAAAGCTTGGCTAGCTCTTATTTGCATACAGCTCCGCTCTCTGTTTAATGCTGTTAGGTGTAACTGAGTATATTGTTTAC
>NW_015535254.1:0-333 GCF_001515645.1 Sinocyclocheilus grahami
AACCTAATCTAGTCTAAAGGTTATTTTCTATAAAAATGCATAAAAAGTTGTCTCTCCCTGTCCTCCCCTCTACTTGAACATTAAAATCTTGAACATTAACAATGTCATATTTGGTCATGCCTTTGCATAACAGTGAAGCAAATTTAAAAAAGTCCCTTCTGGGGTGTTCTGCTATGGGCAGATACACTACTCATTGTTTGCCACAACACCCCTCAAAATTTGTGTCTCATGCTTTCTGGATGACTGAGCCCAGTGGGGAAGCAAGAGCCAAAGGGATCTGCTCTCTTTTTGTTGTTGATATACATGCACAATATAAACATGCATGTGTGTGTG
>NW_015535255.1:0-333 GCF_001515645.1 Sinocyclocheilus grahami
CTGTTGAAATAGAGGCAGCTGCTTTTTACTCTCAGTGGTTTGTGATGGTTTGAGACGTGTCAGTGTTGAATTAAGAGAAGAAATACTGATAGTAAAAGTGTTTCTGGTCAATCGTCTTTTTTATTTGAGCATATATGCACATGCATAAAATAATGACCACGTCAGTAATGGCAAGGAATGACCCAAAACCACAAGGATACATTTTAATTAATAAAAACGGTTATAATAATATTGATATTTGGTTTTTATACAAAATAATCGATATTTGCTCTTGTAAAGTCACAATGTTACAACATGTGCAAGTCAATGAGAACACAATGATTAGAACAAACA
>NW_015535256.1:0-333 GCF_001515645.1 Sinocyclocheilus grahami
CTGTTCTTTCAGCCACCCGCTTTTAAAGCAACATGAGCAAACATGCCAATCCCAGTTCTGTCATTTTTACTTCTATGGAGGCCAGCAGGACTGGCTACATAATGAGACCTGTCTCAACAACATAATAACCACCTCCTTAAGGGTCGAGCATGCCTGACAAAAGCCACTGAGACTACATATTGTGTTTTCCAGTGGTCTGCAGTTGTGGTTTTAGTATATGAGCTACCTTTCAGATGGAGCATTTTTCTTTCCTTTGACCTCGGCTGAGTGTGAAAAGTCTCTAAAAAAAGAGTCCCATCTACTGGCAGAAAAAAGTAAACAGGGTAAAAAGAC
>NW_015535257.1:0-333 GCF_001515645.1 Sinocyclocheilus grahami
AATTACTAAATAAATAAATACAAATTACAATATTATGATAAATTCCTAATTGTTAGAAAAAGAAAAAAATATGATTAATACAAAAATATATATTCAAAAACATATTAGGCATGTTTTACAAACTGTCACTAAATGAACAAAAATTATACTGTATGATAACCGTTAACAGCAGGTGATTACCACTTAACTTCACCGATAGAAAGTGTGACTGAATAAAATAATAATAAATACATAAATTATAATTAATAATAAGACAACAATACTTACAGGATAATAAAATAATGGTCAACTTTAGTTAACCCTCTGAGGTCGATTAACGCGGATACGCGTTTT
>NW_015535258.1:0-332 GCF_001515645.1 Sinocyclocheilus grahami
GCAGTCACATGACACCAGAGGAGCAATACAGGCAGTGCTTGAAGATAAGCGTGATATCGTGTCTGCCTTTATACAGAATAAAGGCTTGTGGGTTTAATCAGACTGCATTGTATTATAATTACAAATAATTAAGTATAGAAATAGTCATTTTCACAGTTTTTCACTATATTTTATTATACTATATATGATTCAAAGTGAAATAACATTTGTATGACTATATTATGTTATATCTTATTTTATATTATACTTAATTCTTTGAATATTAATTTTTACAGCATTAAAGTAAATTGTATAATCCCAATTATTATTATTATTATTATTATTATTATTAT
>NW_015535259.1:0-332 GCF_001515645.1 Sinocyclocheilus grahami
CGTGTACTGTAAGCATGAGATTATCAGAGGCAGAACAGGTTTATCAGCACATTGGGATTTGAGCTCTGTGGAGTCTGGAGTTGCTTTTAACATCGATGCCTGACCACTCGGGGGACGGCCCATGCTGGAAACAAGTGGAAGCGAAAAAACTAAATATAAAGCCACTTTGGAAAGTCAGATGGGTTTAAACATTCAACCATACAAGGAAATAGATTGTGTCCCTGCAGCTCTCGGCCATAAATAGTCTATTGCAATTTTTTTTATGTTATTGTGCAAATTGATTTTAAACATGCCACTGGTTTAATCTGTCACCAAGTGAAAGGGAAATTGAG
>NW_015535260.1:0-332 GCF_001515645.1 Sinocyclocheilus grahami
CATGAATGCAAACTTTGTTTCAGGTGCAGAAGGACGGAATCTGATTGGTGGAGATTGGAACGATTGGGAAATTGGGTTAATGTGTTTTTTAGGTACTTGTATTTGGGGTTTTTTCAAAAGGTCTTCAAATGTAATTCATAGGTGCTCCAGAGACTGTCAACGTTCCTGATCGAGGTCAACTTTTGGGCAAGCGTTGAGTTCGTACAGTTATACTGAAGCGAGCATTGCTGCCTAGTGAGATAGTAAGAGATTATTTTTACCCATGGGGTTGTATCGAACTGGTCCTGTGATAATACCGTGAAGAGGCCTCACTTAAAAGATTCCTTTATTCC
>NW_015535261.1:0-332 GCF_001515645.1 Sinocyclocheilus grahami
CCCCCCCCCCCCCCCCTTTTAACACAAGTTGTATGTACTGTATATGCAATAAAGATGATAGTATGCATACGGCATTATGAGTAAACTTACATAGAATTTGATATGTTCCGTTTCCCCAGCAGCATCCTGCTAAAGCAAACTTATCATATCTGGTCATCTTTTTAAATCGCAGGAAGTGCATCCGCTCAGTCCGAAGGGCACTGCAAATGGCATAGGGAACAAGTGTACACTGACAGGAAGTTGCTAAAATAAACACAAAGGAGCTCTTTTAATATAATGAACCAAAGTACAATTGTTTTCATATTAAAATCACACACACACACACACACACA
>NW_015535262.1:0-332 GCF_001515645.1 Sinocyclocheilus grahami
ATCTCTCTCTTCCACCCTTTCTAGTGTCTCCTCTTTTTCTTGAATGACTGCCTCCATTTTGGTAATGAGATCTTCTAATTCTCTTTTCAGTTGTTTCTGCTGTTCCTTAAGTTCCAGTTGCTTCCTGTCCACCTCTCTTTGTTTCTCCATCTACTTCTCTTTCATCTTTGAGTATTGCTCCTTTAGAAGTTTAAGTTGCTCGTCCTTCTGCTCAACATCAGCCTCTAGTTTCTCTATGATGACCTCTAATGATTTAATTCTACCTTTGAGATCACCAATGTCCTCTCCTCTCTTTTGTACCTCTTCCTCTCTTTCTCTAAGAAGCTCTCTTA
>NW_015535263.1:0-332 GCF_001515645.1 Sinocyclocheilus grahami
CTCTTTAATCTGACTGCTGGAAATGTAAGCAAAAAAAACTCTGGGCCAATGTATACACAATGTATAAACTATTCCACACAAAAAACACTGCATATTTCCCAAAATAATCCATATTTTATCATTTTGTCCTTTGTTTGCTCTTGCGTGACCCTGATATAAAAAACACACACGAACATGCTGAGTCCTAGATTGCAGCCTGACATAAATAGCTTTATTCCTGGAAGACATCAAGCAAGCTTCCAGGCAATGATGGGAAGGGGACGGAAAAAAAAATCTAAACAAATAACAGGACTCATGAAACGAAACCCAAGCAACTGCTGTTCCGACACAGA
>NW_015535264.1:0-332 GCF_001515645.1 Sinocyclocheilus grahami
CTTCTGGTATGTTTCTACTGTAGTTATATTTCACAAATGTATTGTAGTCGCATTTATTGTAGTGGTGTTAGATTTGTTTGTTTTTTCCTCACTATATCTCTACCACTCAACGCCGTGAAGAATTTGTATTAGACTGGTGGTTGACAAGTTTGTAGTATTTCAAATAAAAGTACCCTGGTTTTCAAGAGCAAAAAATTCTGTCGCTTGCTTCACTTTTATGTAGCGTCTGTGGTGTGAGAGGTTCCAAATGTTTGTCCTTACAGACAATGATGGGGGGTTATTGTGAATGAAAACGTGAATACTTTAGATGTGTAATAATATCAGGAAGTGTG
>NW_015535265.1:0-332 GCF_001515645.1 Sinocyclocheilus grahami
AAGATAAGGTTGCAGATGACTTGACTTATCTTGATGATAATGTCTCTTTTCCAGGTTCGTGGAGTTAAGGACAGACAGGCAGAGCGGAAGTAGGGCAGGTGAGTAGACAGGTATATATCCACAGAGTCCTAATCCTTCGGCGGGTTAGAAGGCTGGAGGACTGAAGACAGCTGTCCCTGGGGGAAACCATAGACGAGACCAGCCAATGAAGGAGAGAATAGTGACTGCTTTAGTGAGGGGATGAGGTGATCGCTGACAGGTGTGCTGACTGAGAAGTAGTTGCAGGTGTGGATCAAGGGGAATGCTGGGAAATTGAGTTCTGGGCTGGTGAC
>NW_015535266.1:0-332 GCF_001515645.1 Sinocyclocheilus grahami
GAAAGTTGAAAAAGTCAAACTCACATCAAAGGGATGCATGCACAGCCCTGTCTGATCCACTACTGATCCACAATCTATAGACAGGCCAGCCTCTGTCTGGTCCCAGAGAGCCTAAACTGAGTGTTCAAAGGTGGGCATCTCTGGCGTCCCCTCGTTGTGTCTGTACAGTGTCCTTTAGCCGAACAGATGTGGCATTTCGGCTTGTAAACACTGCCTCCTTCAAAGCACTAATCCCAGCAAGTGCACATAAAAGATGCTAGACAGCTGTCTGGACCAACAACAGGCCCTGACTGTTTTTCATCCCTTCATGTTGCCATTAAAATGGCAGGGGG
>NW_015535267.1:0-332 GCF_001515645.1 Sinocyclocheilus grahami
TTCAGCTGAACCGCAGAGACTCATGGGTGTTTCTGAAGAGACGTGTATGCGTGTGTGTGTGTGTTACCTGAGAAGGGAAGCGCGTGGGATCCACGTTTCCTTTCTTTCCGGCATTCACACACTCACACAGAAGAGTGTTTTTTATCTCCGTCAGCCAAACCTGACAAACCCACAAAATTAAAGGAATATTAAATATGAAACAAAATATATTTATATACAGCATTTTTGTATTTAAAAATTACAATTTATAGATATGTTATTCTTTCATTTTAATTGTAATTTTGTGAGTTGGTGGCAGGTTTTATATAAAGTATAGTTAATTATAACTATAA
>NW_015535268.1:0-332 GCF_001515645.1 Sinocyclocheilus grahami
TGTGCGATTAGCCGCTGCTGCGCTGATCTGCACATGTTGTGATGGCATGCAAATATGAATGAGAGCACTTTTATTTCTTAAGGCGCGGATAGAACGAAGATAAAAGGAGCAAGTCATTAAAGCAGTCAAATGTAGGCCCGCGTTGATTTGTCATTTCATATAGTCATATTTCTTTTAGGCACTGTGTGTGATCTTACTTGTATGCAACCTGGTGCTTTAAAATCTGAGCTCATAACTGAAGATGCATGACTAGAGTTGATTCATGAACAGTGTGACCTTGGGCAAAACACTAAAACTAACATTTCACCCAAATGCTGTCATTCACTAACCAG
>NW_015535269.1:0-332 GCF_001515645.1 Sinocyclocheilus grahami
TCACAATTAAGGAAGTGGCTTTGACACAATTATTTCTGCTGATTATCTGTGTTAGTCAGGCTTGTTTTTTAACCTTCTGCATCATGGACCCGATTGAGATCGCTTTCGCATCAGTCAATATGCCCATGCTTTTTATTTTATATTGAATTATTGTTACTTTGGGTTCTAATCTGCCATTTTCTGTCGGTCTGACTGTAATTTTCAGAAGAAATTACTCACTATTTAGAGTCAGTGTAAAATTTAGATTTTGTGTTCAATAAATGTAATTTGGTCTACATTGTATTAATTTTGACAGTTGCTGTAATAATATGGTCTTTGTGTCGTGTGACAAC
>NW_015535270.1:0-331 GCF_001515645.1 Sinocyclocheilus grahami
CCAAAGCAGATTAGTTACACATGCCAACCCAACAGCCCCTTTCAAACTGCAGCCAAGCATTTGTTGTTAACTTCTCAGTTTTTGCAGTTAAAATTTCATCTCACTTGCACCTTGCAACAGGCCTATTAAAATGACTGAAATGTAAAGTAGGTTTTTTGAAGCAACATGGATGTTTCATGTGTAATCTCCATACACTCTAAACAAAGCACAACAAAATCACACAGTTTACAATAGCCTATCACATCCACAAGTTATATGAGCAATATCACTCTCGTACTCGAGTGACACCGGCTCTATATCAGCATGGCTGTGATTAGGCCAGAGGCACGAG
>NW_015535271.1:0-331 GCF_001515645.1 Sinocyclocheilus grahami
GACTTATTTCAAACCAGGTCAAAGGATTGTGGTAAGAGCTTGAAATATTAGCATGCCAGTTACACACATAGCTCTCGACATGTGCCTGACTGCATGGACATTTTCTACATAGATCAGCGAGTATTTCAATCTTATAGTGCCCTGTGCCAATGGCAACAGAGAGTTAATACAACACAAATCACAAATCTCAAATCACGTTGTAAGTGTAATAAGAGGACATGTTGTGATTCTTTTGACCTCTAGAATTTTCTGAGCTTTTCTTACAGATTCAGGCCCTATCAGACCCCCATGCAGGGCTGGATTGGTAATCGGGCATACCGGGCATTTTCCC
>NW_015535272.1:0-331 GCF_001515645.1 Sinocyclocheilus grahami
TGTACGCCCGTAGGGTCTTAACACAATGCATAATCAATGCCCAAAGTTTGTATTTCTAAATCAGCGACCTATAAGAGCTTTAAACCAGTGTGAATAAGCAGCGCGTGTCTTATGCTTATGAATCGCGTCCTTTCTATTGAGTGTGCCTAATCGTCCCACGAGGCATGGGAGTGACTTCTGTTGACAAATTTAGCCGGTAACCGAGGAATCATAGGCGGGTGAGGACACGCCCCCTGGCGGATGTTAGGGGCGTGATGGTGAGAGAAAAAAGGAGAGGGATAATTGGTGGATCCCAGAACAGTAACTAACTATGCAATTTAGGGCAGACTTA
>NW_015535273.1:0-331 GCF_001515645.1 Sinocyclocheilus grahami
AATCGTGGCATCTTAAGAGAAATATTTGTAATACTTTCCAGAATGCCACAATCAGCGTTTGCATGTATAGCACGCTGGACTGCGCTCGTTCCCATCTGAGGGTCGTGACGTCATCACATATGAGGTAATGAGCCGAACCGCAGGAAATGAGCAATCTTCATTTTAATGGGGATTGATAATGCTTTCGAAACCTAATTAAGAGCCAAAGTCAAGTCAGGTTCTCGTAGAGGAATCGCAGGTGTCTCTGAAAAGTGGGGTGTCCGATATGAGCCACAGACACCGTCCTGAACATAATGAGACCCCCCCCCCCGTAACCCAGCGTTTAACAAAG
>NW_015535274.1:0-331 GCF_001515645.1 Sinocyclocheilus grahami
TTTTTAGAAGAAAAAATTAAAAAAGAGAAAAAAAGAGGGACCTTTAAAAAAACCTTGATGGAATGTTTCATCACTGTTTTTTTTTGTTTTTTTTTTGTATTTATTATGATGTACTGAATTCTAATACTGAGAGTCTCTGTGATCCTTGAAGCACATCTAATGCGTTTACAATGAATTGTATTGGTTTAATTTTTTTTTTATTAAAAAAAAGGAAAAAAAAGTCTGCGCCCGATCTCGTCTGATCTCAGAAGATAAGCAGGGTCGGGCCTGGTTAGTACTTGGATGCGAGACCGCCTGGGAATACCAGGTGCTGTAAGCTTTAGCGTTTTCT
>NW_015535275.1:0-331 GCF_001515645.1 Sinocyclocheilus grahami
AGTTAAACAAAAGAAAAAAGACCCTCTCATCTTACGTTGTTTTCCATCAGTTCATCCTCATGCGTAGCTGTCAAAACTCCGAATGAGCTCAGGAGCGCACCTCTCAGGCCACACCTACAGCCCTCCCCTAAAAACGATGGTGTGTTAATAACCCAAAACGGGGTTCTAACGTGTTTAAAAGGGGGTTTCTGTTGAGAATAACCTCCTTACCTAGATGCAAAATACAATCGGTATTTTTGTGAATTGGAAAAACAGGATATTATTCTGTAACAATGGCTGAGGCACTATCACCTAAAACTCCTGAGAAGAGTGTTGAGGCTGCTATGAGCGA
>NW_015535276.1:0-331 GCF_001515645.1 Sinocyclocheilus grahami
AGAAGCCTGCAATTTATATGCTATACGTACTGAGCAGTAGGCTACGTACTATGGTGCAGTGAGAGAGCCTTTAATTGGGCAGGGCGCTGTATTTTGGTATGTTTATCCTGCATTGTGTAAATAAGGTCTTAGAAACACTCTTTGTAATTAGTTTAATCTTTCGAAAAAGAAAACCTTGAATTTGTTCAACTTGACCATTATGAATACTGACAGAAAGGAGCATAAAAATGACAAATTAAAGCGTTAAAGAAGCTTGTCTGTTTTCCAGCTAAGATAATTAGACCTCAACTTGGCTGCTATATGAGGGCATTTCATGTATATTTTATTGATG
>NW_015535277.1:0-331 GCF_001515645.1 Sinocyclocheilus grahami
AACTCTCTGAACAGTGATGAAGGGAGAACTAAAACATCCGTCGCTTGAAGATAATAATCTTTGCAATCAATACATACAGACTAAGTGTACATTCTTTTCCATTCACAAATCGTCTTTTCAGAATGAGGCTAGAGACATGATTCCCGAGACGCTTCCAGAGCTAGAGCGTTCGGATTCAACAGCAGACAAACGCGAATGTCTTTGTCACTCGAGGGAGAAGGTGTGAACCCAGTTCACCTCGGGCCTCCTCTACAGTGCTCAACATGCAACACAAGTCTGTCCCATTTAAGTAGAGGGAGGATGGGATTGCTATATGATGAGTAAAGTGACA
>NW_015535278.1:0-331 GCF_001515645.1 Sinocyclocheilus grahami
ATCTATCTATCTATCTATCATCTTTAAATAAAATAATTTATTATAAAATAAGTAATCAGTAATAAGTAATCATTTAATCAAAATAAAAAAGTGCATTGAAATGTATTTCAATGTAAAATTACTTTTTATTCTGTTTTATCCATAGTCACATTTTGAAACAACTATAACAATATCCTGTCCATCCGTATAAATTGCATTTATTATTTACTTTTTTCCCCATTTTATTTAGATTTTAGATAAGATTTAATAAAAATGCTGGAAATAAAAAAATAACATTTTCAAAATGTTTAAAACATTTTTGCATAAAAAAATGCTGGATTGGACAAACAAA
>NW_015535279.1:0-331 GCF_001515645.1 Sinocyclocheilus grahami
AATAAAGTGGGAAGAAAAAGCCCTAAAAAGTACAACATTTTAAACGAATTATATGTACTAAAAATAAAAATAAAAATGTGTACATAAGAGAAATTTCATGAAGACAAAAGAAAAAATGACCGGAACGCAACATAAGTTATGCACAACAATACACTGATTATGGAACTAAAAGGAAAGTTGTGTAAATCATAATTACACTTTAAACTCAAATTGTATCAATTCCATTGACTTTAAGTTTCTGACAGCTTTTTGCAGCATGATCTGACAGACGTTTCCTGTGAAAACAGTCTTAAAACAGAGGGTTGTCTCTAACTCAGTATCTCAGAAATTG
>NW_015535280.1:0-331 GCF_001515645.1 Sinocyclocheilus grahami
TCCCAGGATTCTGCAATGTCTATTTTAAAATCATATTTTAAAGTAGGCCTAATTTATTAGATCTCTGCATTGTTTCAAAGATGGCTCTAGTTCTCAACTGAACGTGCGGGAAAAGCATTACTTCTAATTTGGCCAAAGAAAACTTGTAAAATCGAAATTTTTCTATGATAATTTGTGCCTTTTAAAAATGTTTATTAAAGGTGCAAAAAGTCACAAATAACAATCCGAAATGTCAGTATTTTACTTTTTCGGGCAGCATTTTGTGTGTACAGCTATAATTTCAATTTTGGTTTCCAACATAGAATTTAAAAATACAACAACTGTTTTTTTT
>NW_015535281.1:0-331 GCF_001515645.1 Sinocyclocheilus grahami
GTGGGTGGGGGGGGGGGGGAATTCTGCATAACACCAGAACAAGTCAGATCCAGATCTGGACTTGGAGCCTGCAACTCCGAAATCCAATCTGGCACCTCACCCTCCTCTCATGCCAATAAAAGATGGTCATGCTGACCTGAAGCATGCATATATTTCATGAAAATGCACGTATAATAATGATAAATTAATTTGTCCCCTTTAAATATAAAATTATAATAAAAGTAGGAAATTAGATATGCTTGTTATCCATGCCATATTTTGGAGGTTTTATTTCCATGGTAATAAACTACTGTAAATTGGTGGATACTGATTGTCATTAAAGTAATCGTCG
>NW_015535282.1:0-331 GCF_001515645.1 Sinocyclocheilus grahami
GAGTGCCAGGAAATAGCAAAGTGGTTATTGTGGGATGTAAATAATGAAGAACTAAAGCTAACGGTAAAACTTTAATTATTTTGCTGTCTTGCCAGTTTAAATATGTTGTTGAAATTTATGTTTGCATCAGTACTGCTTTCATTGGGTTTTTCTGTAATCCCTTGATTCTGTACATACACCCTTCAGCTTAGCACACTTGAAACATTAACTCACCACCTTAAGGACCAAATTATGTAAAGCTTTATTACATGAAAATTAGAGGTTTTGTTGCGAAACTCCATCTTGGCCTCAGGGAATTATAGGCATACATAGGCCTACTGACGCAAAAAAA
>NW_015535283.1:0-331 GCF_001515645.1 Sinocyclocheilus grahami
ATTTAAGACCCATTACGCTTTAATATGTTCATAAAATCAAGTGAGTTAGCATCTGAGTTCAGTGAATCCACATCTACATTTATATTTATTAATTTAACATGACATACAAACAAAGCGAATAATTTTAATGAGACAATAGCACACTGTCTAGAAATCACAAGCTAAAAGGAATATTTAACAGTGAATAATAGTTTTGGGGGTTTTTTTGTCCAAAAAAAAAACTTTGATGGCTGTCCTAGCTGCCAATTATTTTGCACATGATGGTTGACTGACGGGTCTTTGGGCAAGTTTTAGAGAGGAAGTGTTGAACACATGGGGCATGGTCTACTTC
>NW_015535284.1:0-331 GCF_001515645.1 Sinocyclocheilus grahami
TGTATTTCACCCATCCCAAGTGCACACGTGCACACACACACACACTGAACACACACCCAGAGCCATTTTTGCTGCAGTACTCAAGGGTCTCACCTCAGTCATGGTATTGAGAGTGGAAGAGAGCGCTGGTCGTTCACTCCCCCCACCTACAATCCCTGACACTACAGAGACTCGAACCCCCAATCTTTGGGTTACAAATCCGACTCTCTAACCGTTAGGCCATGACTGGCTTTTGTCTTCAGCAGAAGAAAGTCATCAGTGCTATTTTAATATCAGTGACAAACTACTGTACACTCTAAAAAATGCTGGGTTAAATACAACACAGTGCTGG
>NW_015535285.1:0-330 GCF_001515645.1 Sinocyclocheilus grahami
CTTCAGACTTCCCAAGAACAAGGTTGCATAAGGCCAAAAAAAAAAACCTTAAAGGTCCTTAAAGTTCACAATTAAACAATGGAATAATTACTTAACACTTACTAAACATAGACAATTACTTAGTGAAATACAGAGAACAAATAATGAACTCAAACTTCACCGTTTTTTATGTTAACATCTTTATGTTGTTTTGCAATGTGTCATTTATTCTTACACCAGAGCCGTTGAGAAACAGAGTTGCGACATGATTTGATCTCGCCGCCCATTCATGGCGTGACGTGGTTTATGGAGCTCTCAATAGTTCCAAACAACTCAGCGCTGTCAATCTAT
>NW_015535286.1:0-330 GCF_001515645.1 Sinocyclocheilus grahami
TAATCACTTGACAGCCTTAAAGAACATCATCCGCTGCTTTTTCAAAGCAACTGAATGTAAAATTGGACCGGTTCTCAACTGTATAGACCTACCAAATCTGATATGTTGAAAATGGATTACAGTTACAGTTTTTAAAAATAATTAACATTCATTTTAACTAATTACTCATTTTAATTCATTACTATTGCTAACTTACTAATTCATGTTACCAAAATAATAATAATTTGAAGTGAATGGTGACCAAAGTTCAGATTTTGTGATGAACTGCACTAGTTATTGAAAAACAAAATGCATCAGTTTCCACAGAAATATTGTGCAGCACGACTGTGT
>NW_015535287.1:0-330 GCF_001515645.1 Sinocyclocheilus grahami
AAACAACAACTGTGGAACCAGAAACAATACAACTACCACAAAACATTGGCTTAATGAATCATTAATTAATTACAAATGTATTCATGCTTTAATCTTTCTTTAATTCTTCTTCCCATGCAAAGACCCAGAGCATCATAGATTAAGGCACTCATACTCTATATGTATGTTTGATTGCACCATTTGCAATATCTGTAATTTAGTCTCATTTTGCAATTTGTATAATTTAACCGCACTATATGTATGTAAAGCAGTACATTTGTGCACTCTGTGTGTGATATTTATTGGGGTTCATAACCTACATTTTCTTTATTGTTAAAATACTCTCTTCTA
>NW_015535288.1:0-330 GCF_001515645.1 Sinocyclocheilus grahami
ATCTGAGTTCCTGTATTTGTGTGACACTGATGTTAAAGAGGAGAGTGATGGTCTCTCCTCCATCTGATTCACTACAGGTTTAATATGATTCAACATTAGATTTTTTATTATTTTTTTATCTCTTTAACTTAATGGTGTTTAATATGTTATTCTGAGAACTTCAGGTGGTTGTAGATTCAAAGTGTGTCATCTGAATAAATTATCATACATGTAGTAGAGTTTAGGAGGTCAATGATATTTAACTCACCCATCACAGTGAGATAAACAAGAGAGCTTGAGTGTGAAGATTTTGGTCTTTCATCTCTCTGTCCTCTGCACATGTACTGATCC
>NW_015535289.1:0-330 GCF_001515645.1 Sinocyclocheilus grahami
CAAATGTGAATAATATAAATTAAGCAAAGTCTTAAGACTTGTCTCGTAATAAAGTGAAGAGAGCTGTGCCATCTGGGGGAAAAGGCATTGATTGTCTTCTTAAATACACAGTAAAAGTAACTAATGTTTATTTGTTTATTTTTTTAATCATACTTTTTTTCTTTTAAACAGGGTGAATATTATTCAGAATATCCTGAAGTAAAAACTTTTCAGAAACTGAACTTTTCAAGGACAGTGCTATTCAGTAATCAGAAACTTCCTGGCCTGGAATGCCAGATTAGTAAGATTGTCCTTGCACACTGTCTACAATAATAAAGTACTGTAAAGAGT
>NW_015535290.1:0-330 GCF_001515645.1 Sinocyclocheilus grahami
AAACCTGTCTTCTGCTGAACAGAAAAAAACCTTTGAGACATTAATGAATTTTCTTTTGTGTTCCACAAAATACAGAAATGCATATGGATTTGGAATTACATGGGGATAAATAAATAACTGGATTTTCATTTTTCCTTTAAAGACATCCCATAAGGCCAACTATTTATCTTGCTTACAGAAACAATTCTCCCCAAACCTACACACATTATCCTCAGAGATATTTAGGTGCAGCTTGCGAACTGTATGCCCGGGAGCCCATAAGCTATATATAATGACTTACCCATTCAAGGCAAATTTAATTTTAAGTTAAATGTCACTATATGTAACTTT
>NW_015535291.1:0-330 GCF_001515645.1 Sinocyclocheilus grahami
ACACAAAACAATATTTTATTCCTACTATGCTAGCTACTTTAGGATCACACCATTTAATACAAACCTGCTTTAAGTGATGAGAAACAGTGTGGCATGATCATAAATATTTATACTAATATTAAATATTGTAACAATTCCTCTTTTGAAATATTAAATACAGTTTTAATAATGTTTTCAGTAAAACCACTGTGATAAAACTTCAATAGTACTTGCAAATAGTATATACATATAAAAATTCAAAATACATAGGAGTTTAGTTGTATATAATTTTTTCTTTAAATGTATACCCTGTAACAAATTCTAATGTATAGTTATTTATAATAATATATA
>NW_015535292.1:0-330 GCF_001515645.1 Sinocyclocheilus grahami
AAATGTGCATTACTGTTCAAAAATACATCTAGGCCATTCTGATGGTCAAAAATGCAATTTTCGCAAAATATTATTTTCCCCATACATTCACACATACTGAGAGTAGGAGTAAAAGAGCCCCATTCAAATCCACATGAACACTGCATACTACACGAGCTGCTGTCACAGAAGCCATTGTCATGAGCTGTGTTCTTTTTGTCTGCCTCTGTTAGTCATGTGACATATGACACAGCGTACTGTCATGTGCTGACACACACAAATACACTAAAGCAGAGTTACGCAAACAGAGATAAATGTTTCAGCTGAAACAAGCAATTAAATGACAGCGGA
>NW_015535293.1:0-330 GCF_001515645.1 Sinocyclocheilus grahami
AGGGAGAGGAAATCGATTGGCTGACATAGGCGGCCGGGTGGCGTTCCTCACGAGACAGCAGCAGCGGCGGCACTTTTGGACAGGTGGGTCGGCAGGTGGGTCAGGGACAGCTCCACGGTGGATCTCTTGCGGGGGCCGCGCTTGGCGGGCAGTTTGGTGGGGCTGGAGCCAATACAGCCATCAGCCGTGCTTCTCACCAGGGCTTTACCACACACCTGATTCACCAAACTGTCGATCTGCTCCTGAGGGACCAAACAGAGACAAAGACAGGGAGAGACCATTGTGAAAAAGGTGACATGACATACTTTGGTACTGCAGATCTTGTCAATC
>NW_015535294.1:0-330 GCF_001515645.1 Sinocyclocheilus grahami
ACATGCAGTCAGGTTACTCAGCTCATGGGGCAAGTTCAGGCAAACTCACACAAGCCAAAACATGATCTGAACAGCAAAGGCACAGAAAGACAATGCATTTACATACATTTTAATGAGAACACACTGTCTGATCTTCAGAATCTGAATCAGACTCTAAAGGCAGAGAGGTTTTATTAGACATCTAAGGGAATAATTTAGCCATTTTAAACAGAGATTGAATCACTCATGCTGGCACATGAATCACTTATTCCACGTGTAAAATATTAAATTGTCTCTCTAGAGATTACTTGATTTAGTTTGTAAGTGCTTCAGTTTTAACAAAAAAAAAAA
>NW_015535295.1:0-330 GCF_001515645.1 Sinocyclocheilus grahami
ATAAATCTTTCACTATAAGATCAATAACATGCATTTGGAAAATAGTGTGAATGAATTATCCAGCTGCAATGCATAAACACATTGAGCCCTATGAATCATACGGAGTTCTCTTTTGGTTCACATGCAATCCTTTGGTATATTAATTAGGCTTTATGTTTGTCCTTTTTTATAAAACTATCATCACGTCCAAAAATAATTTAAACAACTAAGTGTTATGAAATATGTGGGAAGAGAAAATTAATTTTTTTAAATTGTCATATTGTTGTTTATTGACCATTTGTTGTTCTTTCAAAGACCTTGGTCTGTTACACTTGCTTTTGGTTTGTATTA
>NW_015535296.1:0-330 GCF_001515645.1 Sinocyclocheilus grahami
ACCGTTTTACAAAACGATTCTTCTGGTAACAATCAGGTGAATTAATTTTGAATTAATCAAATTTTGAATTAATTATAAGAGCTAATGGCTGCTATATGATAGAGATTGATGCCATTTTGTTAGGAAACAACTGGAATTGATAGATTATATCCTGCGCAAATGGCCCATAGTGGCCTTATAACTCAGTTGCATCAGCCTGCATCACACATGAGCATGATTTCAGTCGCTCTTCTCCAGATTGGTCATTTAAACCCACATTAAAGGCCTACTAAAGCGCAGAAGCTCTCTCACCGTTGGTGTGCGCCTCCAGCGAGCCCTGCATCCTCTTCT
>NW_015535297.1:0-330 GCF_001515645.1 Sinocyclocheilus grahami
ACAGATCATGATCCCTTCCAGTCAAAATGTTTCTATTACACTTTATTTCTACAGCAAAACTAAAAGTTACATCACTCTGTTGCTATTATTACGAATCTCTGCTTTTGTCCTTTAGCTTTCATGGTGGGTGATGTGAAATAGAAAAAGATTAATCAAATCTAACAAAAATGACCTCACTCAGGTACTCTAAAAACACACAGCAATAAGATACAAAAGGTTATAGGTTATAATCAACAAGTTTTAATGAGAAAATTGTGCACTTTTGATTTTTTTCAGTCCAGAGGAAGATGTTTTCATGAAAAATTATTCATTTAATTCTTTTTTTTTTTT
>NW_015535298.1:0-330 GCF_001515645.1 Sinocyclocheilus grahami
AAAGAATTACTTGATGTAATCAGCTCAGATAGTTTGGGACCTTTTTTTTTGGTTTGTTGAATTTGAAATGGATGCATAATACGCAGATTTCATGATCACATGGATTTGATTCTTATTTTGTTCTCCGTGTTACTCTATGTGTTCTGTCTTTCTGTCTGTGTTCAGATCCCAGTGTCTCCACACCAGCTGATAAGCGGAGCAGGAAGCCCTCTACCCCGACCACAGAGAGTGAGTTTCCAAAATATGTACTTCCTTTTTTATATCCCAATATGGAGTGGCGTGGGAGATGTGAACCTTTCCCACTGCAGTATGCACACACACACACACACA
>NW_015535299.1:0-330 GCF_001515645.1 Sinocyclocheilus grahami
TATATATATATATATATATATATTTCACGCTATATATTTGCTTTATGTATATTTTACACAGTTTTACAGCTTGTTTTGAATTGGGGAGGCAGTTTTGAGACATATGTTCATAACACACAAAGCTTTTTGACATTTCTTCTAAAAACATCAAAGAAAAATGATTTATCATCATATGACCACTTTGATTAAATATTTTTGTGATTTTGGTTTTATTATGAAGTAACTGTTTGTGAATATAGTCATGGCTATATATGACAATATTCACAATATAGCACAACATGTAAAATATGTTGCTTTAAAAACATGTAAATTAAATACTGGTAAGAAAAC
>NW_015535300.1:0-330 GCF_001515645.1 Sinocyclocheilus grahami
TTTGCGGCGCTCTGGCGTTCCGAAGGCTGAACTGCTCAGCAGGTCACCGCGCTCCCTGGCCCCCTCCTCTGGCTTGTGTGGAGAGGTAGAGTTATTCCGGAAGGAGTATAAGGAACATACTTTATTGCTGTCCGATTCCTGCAAGAGAACACAAAGGAGTTTGAGAGAACACTGTTTGAGGTTTTTTTTTTTTTTTTTTTACACCTCGTCAAAACGGACATTAAACTGTCAGAGTATGAAAAATACTCTGAATGTGCAATTTATTCACATTTAAAATTGAAAAACTGTTAAAAATTTTGGGAAGTGCTAAATATGTACCATTTATAATAG
>NW_015535301.1:0-330 GCF_001515645.1 Sinocyclocheilus grahami
TAAAATGTTCTTATAAAGATCTTATAAAGACATATATATATATATATATATATGTCTTTCATAAAATGTTCTTAAGTTCATAAAAATCTTAAGTCCACTCTGGTCCTCATGGTCAAATAAAGTCTTAGTCATGTTTTGTAATCATTTCTCATCTGCTAGTTTTCACAAGGTTTTAGAATTAATTTAGTCACCTTTTTTTTCTTCTGGAAATGTCCATCCAGTTGCTCATCAGCTGAAAGCTTTTGAGTCTGCTGGACTTTCTTGAAAACTTGAAAAGGGGCTGTAACAAAAAAGGGATCTGTCAGTGGGCTGTGACTTTTATAGGAATGT
>NW_015535302.1:0-330 GCF_001515645.1 Sinocyclocheilus grahami
CTTTTAAGAGCAAATTAAATTGTTGCTATCCCTAAATCTAAATCTAGCTGGAAACAGGAGTCTACAATTAAATATCTACTATTTACCGATAAATATGCATATATCATCTCTCACTGATATATAAAACAAGAAATCACCACCAAAAACCAATAACTGATGTGATCGATTAAGGATAAATGATATTGGATTTTTACTGATATCCTTGCTGATAACCTGAAAACATTCTGATGACATTCTGATAATATCGTCTCTAATGTAGTTCATTCCAAATCAGTCACATATGGTAAAAGATTAAATTTCTGTTTCGTGCTATATTGGAAGATATCTTGC
>NW_015535303.1:0-330 GCF_001515645.1 Sinocyclocheilus grahami
TCAGATGGTATAGTTAAGTTACAATCAGTATTTATCTGAATCAAAAACAAGGATTTCAATTAGAGCGACAAATCAATTAAACAGATATATTTAATATATTTAAAACAAAAAAACCTGGAAAATATGATATTTTATATATCAGTGATGAGCAGCAATTACCTAAATATTAGTAAGTACTACAAAAACATTTACATAAAAAAACAGAACAGTGACTTCTCAACTGTCTGATTGAAAATATTCACTAAAATGAATCAGATTTCCAATCTCAGGACATTGACAAAATAGCATTTATTTATTAAAAAATAAACACTAAACTTCAATTGCACTAAA
>NW_015535304.1:0-330 GCF_001515645.1 Sinocyclocheilus grahami
GTGTGTGTGTGAGTGTGTGTGTGTGTGAGCGTCTGTGTGTGTGTAATGTATATATGTAATTTGTATATATATATTGTTTTTATAGAGCGAGAAAGAAAAATTTATATAATAAAAAATGTGAAAAGGTGAAAAAGTATTCATATATAAAAAATGATTTTTCACTTTTTTACTTTAATATGTAACCTATGTTAAGTAAAAAAGTGAAATATTGTTATTGATAATATTTTACATGATATAATGCATGTTTTTATAATGTTGAATTTATAGTATTGGAATATGATTGTTATAATAATAATAATATACAGTGGGTACGGAAAGTATTCAGACCCC
>NW_015535305.1:0-329 GCF_001515645.1 Sinocyclocheilus grahami
TAGTTTGGTTGTTCTGAAAGACTGATAATATAGGCTTATTGTTTTGTAAGTGTAGTAGCATGGTAGAAATGAGACTGAACTCACAGGCCCAGTGCAGGTAAGACCGTCATCATCCACCACCTCACACTGCGCATCGCACTCCAGGCACACTGAACCGTTTGCAAACTCACGTACATCCCTATAAAACAGAAAGAAAGGGAAAAAAGACAAACATGAGGAAAACATATAACACAGTACAATGACATATAATGACCACTTCAGAACACTCAAGGTTCAGATGGGGAAAAAAACAGCATGTAATTTTTCAAAGTGCTTCCAGGAATTCCTAC
>NW_015535306.1:0-329 GCF_001515645.1 Sinocyclocheilus grahami
ATCAAGCATTCCCGCTTAAAGAACAAAATTTATATTCAAACATTTTAAAAAAGTGGGTTGACACCTATAGAGGAAAACCATCAGAAATGTCCATTTCACTCTGCAGTTAACCATCAAAACTGACATTTGATATCTCTAGGCCTGAAGAATGGCTGATATAAAACCTGCTGCGTGAGGTGACTGTACACAGAGACCTGCAAAATCAGAGATACAATGGAGATCAATTCATGTACTGCTCAGGTTTCAGGTTTTTCTAAATTACATTAAACTTTTTTTCTAGCCCCTAATATTCTTCATTTTTGTTCCACAGAACAAAGAAAGTGACACAT
>NW_015535307.1:0-329 GCF_001515645.1 Sinocyclocheilus grahami
TAGATAGCATTGCACAGTTAGTCCAGTTACTGTAAAATCATAACACATTATTATGAAATCATACAGTGTAAGAAACTTTATGTTTTTGATTAAAATAGCAGCTAAAAGCCAATTTACCACAGTTTTATAGTACTAGTAACAATAAGGTATTTCGGTGATAACTATGGTTACTATGTTGAACTTCAGTAAGGGTTGATATAAACCAACACTGAATTCGCTACCATATGGCCACAAGTGGAGACCACACCAGCGGTTTCATAATATGCGCAAATAATCCTCATTTCGATCTTTACAACATGAGCAAAAACGCAACACACGTCCAGAATAGC
>NW_015535308.1:0-329 GCF_001515645.1 Sinocyclocheilus grahami
AATTTGAGGGTCGTCCTGGTGGCCATCTATCAATAGATTCATTCAAAACAACATTGAAATCACCTCCTAAAATTAAATAAGCATTAGGAAATTTGGATAGCCAATAAAGAAGTCTCTCCTTTAACAAAAATAATAACTGGTCATTGTCAGGTTTACTATTATATCCATAAATATTGACTACAATAAAAATTACACTGACACTTTTTTAAACTAAACATATGAAGTGGTCATTTTCATCACATTCTGAATGCAAAACTTCACCACCGAAATTATTTTTCAGGCAAGAGTAGGGATGGGTATCGTTAAGGTTTTAACGGTATTACTACTCT
>NW_015535309.1:0-329 GCF_001515645.1 Sinocyclocheilus grahami
ATATATATAAATACAAATATGTATTTTTTTATTTAATTTACTTTTTAAATAAGACTTTCAAATCAGAGATTTCTATATTTCAGGAACCCTTATTAGCAGTAAATAATACTGTACATCTGTCTGTCACTTATAATAATAATAATACTATCAATAATATATTTTACATTTCAAAATGTCATTTAAAACAGCTACAACTATAACCAGAAAAGGGTATAATCTCAATAATTCTTTACACTTTTAATAAGACTTTTTTTAGAGACAGTTGTGTCCTGACATTTTTGACTTGCAACTAAAATTTTATTTAATTAATATAAAATTTTAAAAGGTGC
>NW_015535310.1:0-329 GCF_001515645.1 Sinocyclocheilus grahami
TCTATCTATCTAATGTTATAATTATATAAATACATACAATGTCACTATTTATTAAAGACACTCTGATTAAAGCTGATTGAAAAATATTCTTATTAAAAAGTATTAATTCATACATTTTACTGAGAATATCAGAGAAGTTTAAATGTGTGATTTCCAGGCACATAATGAATTGATTTTTTTTAAATCATGTAAAATACTGATAAATGTCATATGGGGTCAATAATACGTAAATTATAATATGACATTCTTTTTCAAATATATCCATTTTATTTGAACATCTTTTTCATTGAACCTATTTTTAAAGTAATTTATTTTACACACTCTCTCTC
>NW_015535311.1:0-329 GCF_001515645.1 Sinocyclocheilus grahami
CACACACACACACACACACACACACACACACTGCAAGAGCGATTTAAAATGTGACTTTTAATACAAATAAATAGAATAATTTATTGAGCCGCAGATTGAGATCACAGTGATGCGCTTCACTATGAAACACTGTTTGGGTTTTATTTCAATGAATCGTGCAACCCTGAGCTCTCGTCAGTCTGCTTTCACTCCTTCTGATTGTTGTTTTTTTCTTGTAGATTCAAAATGGCTCCGGTGTCGAGGCGAGCGATCGGCCCGTGTTTAGAAGAGCTGGAGAAGATCCTGCAGGAATATCAGAGCGGAAAATCACAAACACAGATCCACCCGTG
>NW_015535312.1:0-329 GCF_001515645.1 Sinocyclocheilus grahami
CTCTTCCTTCCTGTTCTGTTCCTCTGCCTTCCACAGACGATAAATTCTCAGCAGCCATGTGCCTTTGATTCACACAGGTTTATTTCTACACGAGCACTGAGGCCTGTTCACACCATAGATAAAAACTAAAATGATAACTGTTTACAGTTTTTATATTCATTATAATTCTTTGAGAATGGGGAAGTTCGCAACAGGCCATTCAGTCAGGCAGTTTTGGGATCATTGGCATTGGCCAGTAATAACCACACCTGTCTGACAAATTAACGGAACTTGTCTAATTTCCTTAGTGGATAATAGAATTATTATTTTAAAGAAATATTATATATAAT
>NW_015535313.1:0-329 GCF_001515645.1 Sinocyclocheilus grahami
TTGACGGAGGAGATACGGAAAGAGTTTTGTCAGTGATGGATGCTAAAGAAGACTGAATGGAACGAGAGAGAGAGAGAGAAACGGAGAAAAATAAAGTCTGAGTCAGTCAAGCTGGATTTATTGAGACCTGTGAAAAAATAATCCTCGGGCGTAATTCCGTTAAACAAAGCCATGCAAATGTAATTAGTTGTTTGGCAGATTAACAGTTGTTAATTGTTAAAGCATTAATCCACAAAAGACTGCATTACTGTGATTTTGCTGCGGTTAAGCGGTATTCCCTCTGCGCCAACAAATGACTTTTTACAAGTGCTTTTGTAAATTGGTGCTGT
>NW_015535314.1:0-329 GCF_001515645.1 Sinocyclocheilus grahami
CTTTAAATACCACCAGACCATAAAGAAGAGATACCTTCCTTAGCCACATCCATTAAAAATGTATTTGTATATCTCTGCACAAGACGTGTACGCAATACGGGTATCTTTTATGTGTCCATACATGAAGAGCAATATTTCCTAAACCATAAAACCAAATTTCCCACAGCTGAAATTTTCTCAGCATTTCACAATATCTCTCAGTAAACTCGATATGTACAAGTTTTCATTCCCGCCTAATGAGTGTGAAATTCAGATTTTATATTACAGTGGTCACCCTCAGCCAACAATTATCCAAAAGCACAGCTGAGTCGCATGCTCCATTTTTGCAG
>NW_015535315.1:0-329 GCF_001515645.1 Sinocyclocheilus grahami
AGAGGTTCCCTGATAAAGAGATTCAAGTCATTCACGACCATATTCACACTACACAAGCGTTTGTTTACAACAGTGACAGTATTCATATTTTTAATGTTAAAATAGAGTAAATAAATAATCAAGCATACCTGACGGGGCTCATGTGGCCATCAACTGTAAGATTTTTGCGCTCCAGAAGCAGGCCAAACTTGGTTGACCAGAGAGCGGAGACCTACGAATGAAAGCCAGGAACAGATCACCAAGAGAAAAAGGAACCATCACAAGTTTTTTTAGCTGATGGAAAACAGCATTTTACAGCTAAAGGTGTTATTATGCATGAAACAACAAAC
>NW_015535316.1:0-329 GCF_001515645.1 Sinocyclocheilus grahami
TATCACCTGGCCCTCATGCATCAAGCACACATTTGAGCAAACAAGAAAAGAAAACAGAACCAGTTAAGTATATTTAAAAATTTTGTTTTAAATATTGCATGACAAATAATAAAAAATTCTCAAAGAAATTATTTTTTTTATTCAACTTGAACTTATCATTTACTGTAATAATCATTTAATTTGGAATAAAACTCAAAATGGTAACAAATAAGAAATTAAAAATCAATATTATATTTTTTCACTGACAAAAATGGTCAAAAAGTATGTTGCTAACAAATTAGACATACAATTCATTCATGTAATGTGTAAGGTGCACAGGCAAATTTTGC
>NW_015535317.1:0-329 GCF_001515645.1 Sinocyclocheilus grahami
AAAAAAAAAATCCACATGGTTGTTCAAAAAAAAGTTTATTGAACTAATATCCTATCAGCACTCTTGTGTGTCTGTGACACTGTTTTAGTACAATTCATATTTAACTGGGCAAATTCATCTGTAATTGATACTAAATTACATGTTGAACATGTTTCATTTCACTGTATCAAATGTATTTTAAATTTTTATGTACATACTGTTAAAGTATAAATCTGTAATCGTAAAACTGCATGTTATTCTTTCAGGCTTATGCATCAATACCATTTCTTCAAAATGTGTATGTGACTGATAAACTATATTTATAATTCTTGTTGCAGCTCAGTTGACTT
>NW_015535318.1:0-329 GCF_001515645.1 Sinocyclocheilus grahami
GAGATTTGGGTTTTCACGTCTCACCTGCGGTCAAATCACTCTTTGTGGAAAGTGCTTTTAATATTTATTTTCTTGAATGTATAAATGCTTTGGTCCATATTCAGACTATGGTCTCATAAAGGCGTGTTGTAAATCTATCTTTGCATCAGGTCACCGGAGGTCAAGTCACTGTGTTCATGATAGTGTTATATTTGACATGCTTTGGCTTATATAAGGATACACATTCATAGTCTCCGGCCGTTATCTAACTAATAAAACAATATTTCCGTGTATTATGTTCATGGCCTCAGATAATGAACACAGAGACGTAATGAACAGTAAACCGTCAC
>NW_015535319.1:0-328 GCF_001515645.1 Sinocyclocheilus grahami
TTCACAAATTTCTTGGATCTTGTTTTGAAAATGGTTATATATATAGCTATATATATATATTAAAGGCTTAGTTCACTTTCATCCTATGGAAAAAGAAAATGCTATTTTCTGAGATAACTCCTCTTGTACTCCATACATACAAAACTGGCTGAGCATAAATGCCTTACTAGGCCACCAACACCGAATAAAGCCCAACACAATAAAATACACACAACTCTGTACTACTCAGCATAAACTACATTGTCTTCTGATTAGAAAAAAAGGGTTTGTGGTTACCTCATGACTGATTTTGTCCAGTGAAAGCCATTACTTTGCACATTATTTTGCA
>NW_015535320.1:0-328 GCF_001515645.1 Sinocyclocheilus grahami
ATGACAAGTACATCTCAATGTCAGGCCTGTGGCCTAGTGGTTAACGCGTAGGAGTGCGAGTTTGAATCCAGCTGGTGACATTTACTGACCCCATTCCCCTTACTCTACAAATCATTTCCTGTCCTTTCTGACTACACCTATAAATAAAAGTGGCAAAAAGGCCAAAAAAAAAGAAGCCATTTGTCTTCCAACCCTCTCTTTGCTTCTCGGAACAGTGACCGAGAGAGTGTGAGCGGTGTAGAGCTATTTCTACTGACTACAAACCCCCCAACCACCACTCTCTCTCTCTCTCAGTTTGTCTCTCTGGAGCGCTTGCTGTTCCCCTCAG
>NW_015535321.1:0-328 GCF_001515645.1 Sinocyclocheilus grahami
GTATATGAAACAATAACAATATATGTTTGGATGTGCGAACAATTGGTGGTCAGGAATTATAAGTATCTACAGTCTGTGACCAAAATTAAACTTAAGAGAAGAATAAGTCAATGATTATTTTGAAGAAACAGAAGTCAGTAAATGAAAAAATGGAGTAACGCTGCACCTGTCAGTCATATCTAAATCTATGTCATGGTTACCAGCTCAAAATGACTCGGTATGAAATATGACTGACTGAACAGCTATACAGTGTTAGATGCCATAAATCATTTAAAGCACACTGCATCAGCAGCATTAGCTAGCTATTTATACATGGTTACTGGGAGGT
>NW_015535322.1:0-328 GCF_001515645.1 Sinocyclocheilus grahami
TACTAGCCTGCGATAGCAAGCCAATGCTTATCCATGTTAACAGAATACCTTCTAAAACAGGATTAGCAGCGAGATGGTGACTAGCACAACGGACAGCACACAAACGCCAACCTCACTTACTGCGCTTCAAACCCACCGAGAATCAGAAAATCTGCTTTAGACCACATCTGTAATATGACTGGAACTGAGTGAAAACAGACCACCGGACATGTGTAGTATATGATGGCAATCCAGTGTCATATCGTAATACTGTAGCACTACAACGCTGTGAAAATAAATAAACAGTGCTGTCAAACGATTAATCGTGATTAATCACATCCAAAATAAA
>NW_015535323.1:0-328 GCF_001515645.1 Sinocyclocheilus grahami
AGCAATTATTATGTACACAATATAAAATGAGCTTTTTTTTTTTTTAATAATATGGTGTAAAATATTTTTTTATTGTTTTTGTTTAAAAATGTATCTCATACCATAATTAAATAATATGTAATATGCACACATTCACATGGGAAGTAATAGTGCATTTTATTCAAAACATCTAGACTTGGTTTATCATGGTTTAAGCTACTCTGAAAAACATCCTTAACTAGACAAATATATTTAGCCACTAATATGAGACTAAGAAGTAATTATTATTTATCAGTTACTGTAGAGATCATAAGCTCTCACTGGCATCAAACTGTGGCTCGTCTTGATT
>NW_015535324.1:0-328 GCF_001515645.1 Sinocyclocheilus grahami
AAATATTTACAATATGTTATCTAAAGCATAATTCTGAAATGCATCGGTTTTACATCAACCCAAACCTGTAGAAAATTCAGGGACAAACTGTAATTAATATTCTAGGCTAAAAGCTGTGAAATGTCCTCTAGATAGCTTCCTGGCCAAGAACACACCCTTTAACGTACTGAACTTTCCTGCTCAAATACACACAGGCATGTCCTAAAGAATGTGTGTGACAGGCCTTAAAAGACTTCGCCATGGCAGGTCACGAGCCCTGACCCTTCAGCTCCAATGTACACACTGTCTGTCTCAGCAATGACCGTGATATTCATGGACAAGGTCAGAG
>NW_015535325.1:0-328 GCF_001515645.1 Sinocyclocheilus grahami
CCCCCCCCCAAACACAGTCCCAGCAGTGGCAGGACTGAAGCTCAGACAGCCAATGAGAACGCTCACTGACTGCATGTGCACACATAACATGACATAAAAGCACACCAGCCACATGCTACACAGAATTTAGACAACATGAAAGCATGCGGCTGCTGGTGATTGTAGCAGTCACCTTCAAATAAAGAAATTGGCTCCTGCACTGTTTGTAACCGTGCTTAACACAGTACACCTTATTCGGCTCCACAGCACCAGAAGAACTGCAACAAACTAACAAAACTATATCAATATCTGCAAGGAATTCACAGAAATGAAAAGAAACAATTGGCTA
>NW_015535326.1:0-328 GCF_001515645.1 Sinocyclocheilus grahami
ATTTCCACATCCATAACATTTCTCGTCGGTTGTTTTGTCTGCGTTCATCCTGCTGTAGCTCATTAACTATTAGTGCCACCTGCTGGTCTGGATGTGCATCTCTGCTTTGTATATAAATATATAGTCTCTCTCTCTATATATATACACACACACACACTACTGTTTTCTACATAAAATACATACTTATTTTATATTTCAAAATAAATCTGTTATCAGTGACTAATGGCAAATTACCACTGTTTAATTGATCAATTTATTACAGTTTTGCCACACAAAAAAAACTATAAAGTGAAAATATCTGACTGTTGAATGATTTGATTTACCAGTC
>NW_015535327.1:0-328 GCF_001515645.1 Sinocyclocheilus grahami
AGAACATTAATTACTGGGCAAAGAGATACATGAAATGAAGTGGAAAAGTAAATATATAACAACAGTTATAATATATACAAATGTTAAATAAAAATAAGAAACATCAGTGAATGGGTTTAAAATATGGATTGGATGATGTGTTTTCTATTATTTTTTGTTCTTATATAGACTATTCCTTCAACAAATATTGATAATAACAAATTATTCAAATTTCATTCTGTCACAGACGATCGAGTGAATAATAGTTATAATAATGGCGCTGCACTGTCTTTGTTATTCTTCATTCAAAATAAAATGTTAATATTTTAATAATTCTAGGGGTTATGTC
>NW_015535328.1:0-328 GCF_001515645.1 Sinocyclocheilus grahami
ACACACACACACACACACACACAAGCAGACATACTTTGCTAATTTCTCCTTGCTAAAGGACCCGCTGAGGCAAATCAAAAGCGTGATTGCTCAGTCTTTGTAATTTGGCCAAGTGCAATTTCTGAGAACCCTCTTATGGCTCTCTCGGAATCAGTTTTCTTTCCACAATTGAAATGAAATGTGATTTTAGGACCACTTCCAGCGGCTGCTGGGGGCAGTGAGGCACAGAGATAGAATCTGAGGGCCTGGAAGTTCATGATGAACATTGGACTGTTATTTCTTTCAACTAGGCCTACATTTACGCATTTTATTTTTCAATATATATATA
>NW_015535329.1:0-328 GCF_001515645.1 Sinocyclocheilus grahami
TATATATATATATATATATATATATATATATTATATGTAGTCAATAATTATAATAAATTACAACTTAAGCATTTCCTTGAAATTATACATATTATACATTTACAATTTTTAAAATATATTTTGTAATGTTATGATATTATTAGTAATAGTAGTAGTAAGAGTGCCACCATTAAATCCTGGTGAGACACTTTTAACGTTAAAATATTTTGAATCATTTATAATTTATTTTACCATAGTTTTTTGTGATATTAATAATAACATTATATATAATAATTATATAAAACACACACACACACACACATACATATAATTATATAAAACACCCCAC
>NW_015535330.1:0-328 GCF_001515645.1 Sinocyclocheilus grahami
AAATAGGAAAATACAGAGCAACTTTTTGGATGCAATCTACAAATCAGCCGCGATGAAGCAGTCTTTAGCAATATATAAATATATATGCACATGTAAAACCTAAAAGTAAGTACTCTTTATAAGCAACTAAAGAATGCATTATTCATGATTATATTTATTAATAATTAATTGTAATTAATAACTATATATAATGATTTATAATATACATATTATAATTCATATACATAAATTACTCTTTTATTTATTTATTTTTAACCTAAACACTATATTAATTTAAAATAATATGATTTTTTTCTAATATTTTCCCCCGGCCTATATGTCTCTGCAT
>NW_015535331.1:0-328 GCF_001515645.1 Sinocyclocheilus grahami
TTATTGATCTGTTTGATCAGTGTGTATATTTGTATATGTGACTTTAATGAACTCAAGCTTTTGTGAACTTTAAGAGGAAACACAGCAAAACTCAAACTGTGTTTGGTTTTGCTCTTTTTTTCCTGACTTTTAAGGAATGTCTGTAATGAATGTCAATTTTGTATCTGGTACAGTAAATGTCAATATAGCTGAAGTTTGGAAATTATATTACTTCATATTCTGCACATGCATTTTTCTAATAAGTGAACAGTGTGGTTTAGTGGTTTATTAAAAAATATATATTGAAATGAATAAAGACTTGTGATACTCTTTAAAGATGAATATCTAG
>NW_015535332.1:0-328 GCF_001515645.1 Sinocyclocheilus grahami
ATAAGAAGATATAGATGGAACCAAAAACTGTTTTAGTTCAAATACATTTGAAGAGAAACTGAAACCAGTGATAGTGCCTTCGCCAGTCAAGAGCTTCATACAATGATGAGTGAGTTCTATAAAGACATCTCAAAACAAACCTAAAGAATTGTGAGCAATGTTTAGAGGTTTTAAATTGGTATCAGAAGTATTTTGATAAATAATATCCAGAAGAATGAATTGTGAGGTTAATCTTTTCCTTGCTTGAAATGATAAGCAGTTAACTGAACGATAGAGAGAACTCAGACACCCTTACGAAAAAGAAGTTTATTCAAGTGTGCTATTAGTA
>NW_015535333.1:0-328 GCF_001515645.1 Sinocyclocheilus grahami
TGAACATTTTCAATATTTTTGAATATTTTATTAATTATCGTGAATTTAAATCAGGCTCAGTGTGTGTTTTAAGTCAGACTGTTATAAAGTCAGAGACTGGTTTAAGTTTATAGCTTCTAAGTGATTGGTTGTTCTCTTGTTGCTTATGTTACCACTAATAGTGTGCTTGCTGTCATGAAGTTTTTTTAACAGGTAGCCTATATTGTGGTTTAAATGTTGTTTTTAGGTCGAAATTTAATTGTAATTTTAATCAGGACAGAAATGTTTTAGATTTGCCATGTAGATTTGTACAATATAGATTTATTTGTTCCGGACCAAAGCATTTGTC
>NW_015535334.1:0-328 GCF_001515645.1 Sinocyclocheilus grahami
AAAATATGTATCTACAATCTTTATTCAGACTAGAATCTCAAATACAAGAAATGAAAAGTGAGATCTAGTGGACACATGTGCAAACAGCAGCGGTTACCATGATAACAAATTAAGTTTTTTTGATGATTTCATCTTACCATAGTCCATTCATATCACATTTGCACTGAGAAAAAAAGAACAATAGTTGTTGCATGTGTTAAAGTTTGTGAGCTTTTTAACACTGCAGCCTCAATCAATTTTTTTCACAAGAACCGCTGGTGGCCAGGCGTGTGGTTTAACATTAACCAAACTAACTGAACAGCGCTGCATATTCTGTTTTAATTTCACT
>NW_015535335.1:0-328 GCF_001515645.1 Sinocyclocheilus grahami
TTAAATCACTAATTTACCTTAATAATAGTGAATTAATTTATTTACTTTTATTAATCAAGGGAAATAAATTAAGTAAAATCATGGCAGCTTGACAGCTAATGCAATAACTATAATATTAACGAGTGAAATCTTTGTAACGTGCTACAGTATCTTTTTAAGTGTTAAAATTGTATTTTAGTATTTTTAATTGAAATTAGGCCATAGGCTCGACAATAATTGATGCCGCAATCATTGATGTTCTTTACATCAATGATTGCAGCAGGTTTCAGTTTAAAAGCAGCGCTGTCTCTTTAAACCTGATGCAAATGACGCAGGTCTGACACGCATC
>NW_015535336.1:0-327 GCF_001515645.1 Sinocyclocheilus grahami
GTTCTCCTATCTGAAGGCGGCAGAGGTGAATCAGATGAGCCGAACAGAGTCGGTAAGTGTTCACTTCATTCCTGTTGTTGTTTTGACTCGTGTCAGAAACTTACTTTTGTGCAAATTATTTATCCTTTCTTTTTTGCGGACACAATCATTTTCTAACCATATAAACAAACCTCATTTCTGTCAAACAGTTAAAACAAATACTTCAAACTGAATCAGTCAAGTAGCTAAAAAAAATCTCAGCGTCTCAATTATAAGATCAAAAGTAGCTGTAAATAATGTTACAATACATTGGAAATAGTTGTTCAGCCACTCATCATGGTCTTTTAC
>NW_015535337.1:0-327 GCF_001515645.1 Sinocyclocheilus grahami
TGCATTTCGTTAACAAACATAATAGTAGTAGTAGTAGTAGTAGTAATAAAACAGAGAATAAAAAAGAAAGTAACATCAAGATTTTAGGTTCAAATGTACTGTATAACAATGTATAATAAGAAGGTAGTGTTTGAGTAGTGTAAAATGTCTTTTTTTTTTTTTATTTTAACAAAGTTATTCATGTTGTGTAAAATTTCTGAAGCGTAAATAATAAAGTAAAAATATTCCTTATAGTCTGTCAATTAATATGAGTTCATTAAGGCTACTGTACATGCATAATAAATATAAAAGAATTGGCAAAAGAAGGGGATGAAGTATAGCATGTCT
>NW_015535338.1:0-327 GCF_001515645.1 Sinocyclocheilus grahami
CATCAAAGTTTAAGGCAATGCCAATCTATATGTACTGTCCTGTTAAGCTTCATAAATAATAGGGGCTGATGTTAATGCAAGTTTTCATAAAGTATTACCATGATTTAAAATCAAGTATTTTGAAAATAAAATTTGAGAAACATTTTAAAGGATATACTTCCCCAACATGACACAAAAATCAGTTACCAGATAGAGATGCGGTCCTTGGGATAATCCAGCCTCTCAATACATCCCAGAAAATAAGGAAAACTGTGTTCACTGTTACGGGCCAAAACCGCAATGACTACTTTGGGCTTGAGTAGAGATGTCTCGTGCAGAACAGGCTCC
>NW_015535339.1:0-327 GCF_001515645.1 Sinocyclocheilus grahami
TTTATGTAAGTCTTTACAGGGTTAAATGTTCAATGCACTCTTGTGTAATATAAAAAATGCATACAAATATGGATGTTTTTCTGCATGTAATAAAGATTGAGGAAAATTTGTTTGTTCATAATTTAGCCCAGATTCTATTCCCAGTTAGAACAATGCAAGAACTGTCCATTTTTCGAAGCCAAAATCATACCTACATGTGAAGTTCAGATAGCATTAACAGGGCTGTACATGTAATTACCATTCTTTAAATGACACAAGACTGAAATACTACCAAAACCAGACTCACACCACAGCTGAAAATTAGCAGCAGCTGCATAATCAACATTT
>NW_015535340.1:0-327 GCF_001515645.1 Sinocyclocheilus grahami
AGCTTTGTCACTGTAACACACAAACAAACAAAAAAGAAAAAAAAATAGCCTCGTGGATCTTCTTTTAAAATTATTCTTACTTTCCATTTTCCAAAAAGGCTCACATTAAATTTCACTTGATAAGCCATATCCATGTCTTTTGAATGTATTGATATAATAAGACATTTACTATTGAGTAAGGACACATTAAACTGACAAAAAAAAAAAAAAAATTCATGGTTATTGTCGTATCAGATTCCATAGATCCGACAAATGAGTAGTGGTCGACCTGATATCTGCCAGTTTTCAAATATCGGTATCGGCCGATAAGTTTTTCTGTTTGGCCGA
>NW_015535341.1:0-327 GCF_001515645.1 Sinocyclocheilus grahami
TTTTTGAGAAATCTTCATACAACTATACAAGATCTCCAGAGTTCACAGTAAATCAAAACAAGCAGCATGAAAACACCATAAAAACCCATTTACTACACATACTGTAGATTATTCAGTGCCTTCTCAGTTAAATAAAATTTCATATAAATAAAAAATGCAAATAGTAAATCTGCGTTTCATTTCATATCAGCTGGCATATAAATTTATATGATTAATTTCATTCACATATATTATCATGGTTTCTCCAGCCCACCTGCTAGTGTTAATTTTGTCAGATATTTTATTTTAGTCTTAGTCCCGTGTTAAAATGTCCTTGTTAGTTTTTAT
>NW_015535342.1:0-327 GCF_001515645.1 Sinocyclocheilus grahami
TTAGAATGTTCTCCCTTAATTCTTAGAAAATGTCAGTTCCAACAGAAAACAATACCTCAATCCTTAAATTCAAAGAGAAGAACTCGCACAGATAAACGAAAACGCCGGAACGATGCAAATCCAATGGAAGGTGAGAAAGGAGATCCAAGTCCAGTCTTTACGGTGGCTCACCATCTATTTCCTTCAGTCGACATGAGACTTGATCCATCCACAACAACAAAAAAAACGCAATCCGCAGTAAGCAAATCCAACTTCAAAACATAAACATGCAAAAACTGTCCGATTCCTCTGTATATTAACCGTTTTTGTTAATTGGTCTTCTTTCCC
>NW_015535343.1:0-327 GCF_001515645.1 Sinocyclocheilus grahami
TAAAACTAAATTGTTATAAATTAGAAACAATTTTGGGGGAAACAATAATAAAGCATTATGCAAAATCAAAGAAAACAAAACATCATAATGTGACTGCTTTATTAGGATCTCTGTACACCACCTACATTTTTATTTATTTTTTTAATTTTAGGCACCACAAAATAAAAATAAAATAAAAAGCAGCCAAATTTAGATATTTAAAACATGTTCATAATAGAACAGGTAAATATAATATGAAGATACATTTAAAATGCATGACATTTTAATATAATTTTAGTGTTTTTAAATAACAAAAGAGCGTCACTTCATCCACACACACACACACAC
>NW_015535344.1:0-327 GCF_001515645.1 Sinocyclocheilus grahami
TAGGGAGTAGAGAGGTCAAGATTTGCTTTAGTTAAAATTAGTGGTTATACTGTGTTTGAAATGACATGTCTTTATGATTTGCCTTTGAGGACTGTCCAGTTTTTTTTCTTCCATTTTTGTTAAGCTTTAAAACTCATAGTAGATACTAATCACTGTAATGTCCAACACTGCTAAAACAGATATTGTGTGTGTGTGTGTGTGGAATATGCAGCTTTCTCACTTACAGCTGCGATCTAAGGACTCTCTATAAGAGGATGTTTGGTGTTTCGTTCTTTGTGGTGCAGTTTTTCGTGCCTTGCTGAAGAGCTTTTTGCGTGCGATTGTGCA
>NW_015535345.1:0-327 GCF_001515645.1 Sinocyclocheilus grahami
TATAATTATTATTATTATTAATTTATTTTTTTACTTAAATGGTCCAGTGCATGTATTTTCGAAATTAAAAAAATTAGTCTTAAATTTTTTTTTAAATAAGTCTTAAAAATTGCATAGCAAACTAGAAATAAATAATCTGTACTGAACACTGCAAAACACTATCATATCAGCTGTTTATATTTTTTACTTTAAAACACAAACATTAATTTTATTTTTGCTGTATCATGATTATATTGAAGAAACTCACCTCAGTTCTACTGCCATCCAGCTGCTCCTTTTAACATAACTTATATGACATAAGGAATTGCAGATCTTGCAGTTACTGTA
>NW_015535346.1:0-327 GCF_001515645.1 Sinocyclocheilus grahami
AAAACAGAAAGTTCTGGATTCAGGGCTGTTGAGGAATGGGTGGGGGTTTGGTTGGGGATAGGGTATAAATTGCCCTGAAGTGGGACACTGCCGAATGTGGGACACCTAAGGTGTAGTGTTTGTAGCTCCCCCATAAATACGTGAATGCCAGTGAAACTATGGGTTAGCCAAGCTGTGGTGTCATGTGATCAAAATCATGAGGGTGGAGCAGTCATCAAAGAGGAAGCACCTTGTATAAAGACCACCCAAAAGTCAGTTACATTGGGTTTTTGACAAACTTGATATTAAGGAGTATAAATTAATTTTAAGCAAAACCATTCTGATACT
>NW_015535347.1:0-327 GCF_001515645.1 Sinocyclocheilus grahami
CACAATTTAAAATAGACACTATCAGGATCTTGCAATAATTTTTTTAAATTAAATTTTTATTTGATTTCATTTTTATTCGATTTTTATTTTATTTTATTTTTTGTCTAAACATTTTTTATTTAAAAATGTACTTTAAAATATTAAGAAATAGTCATGATCAGGATCTTCCAATCAATTTTATTTTTGATTTGATTATTTATACATGCACACACACACTAAATAATATCTAAAAATATTTATATAAATATTTAAAATTACATATTTTCTTTATTTATAATTGACATGTTGATATATATATATATATATATATATATATATATATATATA
>NW_015535348.1:0-327 GCF_001515645.1 Sinocyclocheilus grahami
CAGGGCTTTAGACATGGCGTCTCTCACATCAGTGGCCTTGTCCACGGTGTTGGTGCGAATGATGGTTTCTCCTCGAGTTACCACGCAGTGGGAGGTCAAAGCTTCCTGAAGCTCCTCAGAGCCAATACGGAGCAGAGCAGCTGCTGAACACAGCAGATACAGACAGAAGTACATCAGGAATGGATCTGTACCTCTCATCTTTAGACTCTCGTAAGTCAATTTATTTCTAACACATTTATTTCATTAGGAAAATGTGGGTTCTGTAGATGCAAACCCAGAAACTAACATTCATGAAAGGTACAACATCTTTGAAAGGTTTAAAAAAAA
>NW_015535349.1:0-327 GCF_001515645.1 Sinocyclocheilus grahami
AGAGAGAGAAGCCGCAGCGTGTGAACGCGCCGCCATCTTGGTCATTTTCACAAATCTTCTTATAGTTCTCCATCATTGCTGCCATTTCATTTTCAGCCTCTACACTCTTCAGAAAGTTCAGGTTCCTTCATTTTATACCTGTCGGTAAATTAGGTTTCAGGGAACAAGTTCAGGCTGTTTCTCATACATATCATAGACAATACATTATAACAAACCCATTACTTCATCTTATTAATGTTCATATTATTAATCACTTCTGGGACCAAGCTGTACTTGTACCAATTTGTTGTACTCCGCGGTACTCTAAACCGTCTATTAGACAGATGA
>NW_015535350.1:0-327 GCF_001515645.1 Sinocyclocheilus grahami
TTTTTTTTTTTTTAAATGTCAGTTTTTGCATTAATTTGACTACAGTCAAACCTGAACACAAAGACATTTTATTACACATAACATCAACGTTTTTACCATTCCGATGAAGTAGCGATTTTTAAAATGTCCAGATATTTGTTTTTCCGGTCTAAAATGAGCGAATGGCAGCAGAGGGTTAAGGACGAAAGCCAACAGCATTTCCTGGTCTTCTCTTACGAGCGACCACCTGTACACGTGTTCCTTCGATAGCTCAGTTGGTAGAGCGGAGGACTGTAGAGGAAGCACTGTAATCCTTAGGTCGCTGGTTCGAATCCGGCTCGAAGGAAA
>NW_015535351.1:0-327 GCF_001515645.1 Sinocyclocheilus grahami
TCAAATATGGACTAACCCAACCGTTGGGTTAAATGTTTACATTCAGTTTTTAACCCAAAAGTTGGGTTAGTCCAAATTTGACACAAAGCTGGGTTGAAATAACCCAGCATTTTTTAGTGTGCATCATTACAAATGTTTAATTGCAAATATATTTAAATACACGACACACAAGTTTGAATATAAATTAAAGTATATTTTAGTTTACCATAAATGCATTCAGCAGTACACGTTAATCCTATTTCAGGCAATAGAATTATGAAATCATATATTAAGTCCTACTTAAGTGGGTCCAAAAAGCACTCTTCAACTGCATTTGAAAAAAAAAAA
>NW_015535352.1:0-327 GCF_001515645.1 Sinocyclocheilus grahami
ACATTTTTCTTTTTATTCTAGTCTGGTCTGAAATGATAAAGATACGTTTTCCAAGAAGGCTAGGACAAAATGTGAAACTACTACTTGAGTGTAATTATGAACTGCGGCCCAAAAGTAAAAAAGGATCATAAAATTTTAAGTCTGACGAGACAAGCATTCAGATGAATCTTTCAGACCAAACCAAAATAATATACTGAGCACAGAATCTTAAACTGAAAACAATCCAAACAATATTTTAGCTCTTAAAAGTTTAAAAAGTGTTTCATAATAGTTGATCTGATAGTCATATCATTATGCACATTCATTTATATGTACTGCATAGACCCC
>NW_015535353.1:0-327 GCF_001515645.1 Sinocyclocheilus grahami
TATTAATATGGCACTCATAGTCCTCTATATGGGGCAACTGCATGTCATAATCTTTATATACGCTATACATCTAAAATGCATCTAAAGCGATACGAATGAACTGCTATCGTGTAAGTTTACTAGCTTTAGATGCTACATCATCGAATAATATATCATACAGACATTGTATCAACTTTCTCTGCCTTTTTTCATGCAAAGCTGGCGATCACAATGAAGGAGACACTTACTAGATCTAAGCAAAATCACAAATAATGTTATTTCACCGAACGATGCACATTATATGGCATGCCTGAGCAAAACACCATTTCAATTTAAAAATAATTTTGC
>NW_015535354.1:0-327 GCF_001515645.1 Sinocyclocheilus grahami
GTTCTCCTATCTGAAGGCGGCAGAGGTGAATCAGATGAGCCGAACCGAGTCGGTAAGTGTTCACTTCATTCCTGTTGTTGTTTTGACTCGTGTCAGAAACTTACTTTTGTGCAAATTATTTATCCTTTCTTTTTTGCGGACACGATCATTTTCTAACCATATAAACAAACCTCATTTCTGTCAAACAGTTAAAACAAATACTTCAAACTGAATCAGTCAAGTAGCTAAAAAAAATCTCAGCGTCTCAATTATAAGATCAAAAGTAGCTGTAAATAATGTTAAAATACATTGGAAATAGTTGTTCAGCCACTCATCATGGTCTTTTAC
>NW_015535355.1:0-327 GCF_001515645.1 Sinocyclocheilus grahami
AAAAAAAAAGGCTTATCAGTACCGGCCATAATGTTAATGCTAGTTTATTCCTATAAACTACATAACATTGTGAGATGTGCTGTTTCTCAGCACTGCATTCTGTACATATACTCTGCCTTCACTAATCTGTGGCTCAGCACTGTGGCCTGGATGAGCTAAGGTCTCCTGTAACAGAAGGAGGTAGTTCAGAGAGGTTGCGTAGGCCGGAGAATAGCCGTCCATTGTGTGTTGCACCATGTTCTGTGTTTGAGCAGACAATGCATGCGTCAGGTCAGCTGCCTGAGATCTGCTACAGTAGCGCATTGTTTGCATGATCCACATCTCACT
>NW_015535356.1:0-327 GCF_001515645.1 Sinocyclocheilus grahami
TTTTTTTACAAATTATTATTCTGTTTCAGAAAATAATGCAACATGGACAAAAAGAATATGCATGTTTAATGCCATGATATTTGGTTGCAATGCACTTTTATTAATGTATTAAACCATTATTGAATATTGTTTAAACTGCTCTATAGACGCCATATTATATTTTAGAGCTGCAATAGATGTGCGGGTTTTTAGCAAACAGTGCATTTTTTGTCTTTTCCTCATGCAGTGCACACATATAGATTAAGAAGGTTTGGAATATAGTCATATGGGCTTTTCTGATACTTTTTATAACACTTTTTTTATACTTCTTAGGAGCTTAGGACAGCC
>NW_015535357.1:0-326 GCF_001515645.1 Sinocyclocheilus grahami
TCTGCTATGTATAGCCTGGAGAAGCAGCTACATTCATGCTGAGAGCAGTCTTCACTGAGTCTGCGTGCTGGACGACACGCTCGGCAGAAGCTGTGATTGTGCTACAGTAACTCTTTACTGGGATTCACAGGAGCCATGATGCACCAGGATCAGTGAGAAGCACGTGCCATAGTGGACTGCCAGCGAACACACACTACACGAGCATCTCAGGACACTTCTGATGATTACAGACACTCTCCTTCTAATCGATGAATACTGTCTAGTATTTCAGATCTTTTTGAGACACTGAATTCCCAAGCATCATTCAGAAATTATTTGAGAACTCC
>NW_015535358.1:0-326 GCF_001515645.1 Sinocyclocheilus grahami
GCACAATACATTGATGTAATATATTGCAACCATTTTATAATGTTATAGAATGCTATTTCAATATTTTTCTTGTGGAAATTTCATATGAATTGTTATTTTTAGTATTTAATATATATTTTTTAATAAAAATAAATAAACTGGCATTCAGTTTGTCCTTTTAAAACAAACCAAACAGACATGAATGAAGACACACACAAAAACAGCATTTTCTCTTAAATTATTTTAATTTCTTGTGTACACTTAAAGAAAATTTACACTCTTGTTTGTTTTTAAAGAACCTGGGCATGCGCGATTGACCTCGGTACAGGCTCTTTAGAGATATCATT
>NW_015535359.1:0-326 GCF_001515645.1 Sinocyclocheilus grahami
TGGCCATTGCATCTTGTGCTCGTCTTTGTGTGTGTGTTTTTTTTTAAATCCTCCATCTGTGTGAGTGATTTAGCGAGCAGACACAGACATGATCACTTACTCTAACAAACAAAATGCACATGACCTGGTCTGCTAGTAAAAGCAGGACCACATCCTAACAAATCTCCCTCCAAATGCACAGATGCAAAGACAAATGGACAGATGCATGCATGCATGCCTGTACACGTGCGCACACTCTGGAGAGAGGCAGGGACAGGAACATTTCAACCATTCCATTTCACTGGTACCCAGCGGATGGCTCCCCAGTGGCGGCGGTACACTCTGAA
>NW_015535360.1:0-326 GCF_001515645.1 Sinocyclocheilus grahami
CCTCATTCTGACAAGTTAGTTCCAGTTTAGCACTTCCAGGCAGCATGTGTGGAGCTCACAGCTTCCCTTGCTCTGCCGCGGTGAGTCAGACTGGCCTCTCCAGCCGAAATATTTACCGTCTCATGACATCACGCCCTGAGCACAGGCGCACCTTCTCCTGAACTCATCACTTATGACATCTAGGATGACTTTGTCCCCTAACACCGTCCGTGGCAAGGTCAGGAGGGTTTGTTACTGTGTCGCACGGATCCGGTTAGGTGAATGCTGGGGAACATCAGTACGAGCTTGTGCATGTAGATGCTCTCAGAACGTTCTGGCAAGCTTCT
>NW_015535361.1:0-326 GCF_001515645.1 Sinocyclocheilus grahami
TTTACCAGTATGTGTGTTCCCTGGGAATCGAACCCACGACCTTTTACGCTGTTAACACAATGCTCTACCACTGAGCCACAGGAACAAAAATAAAACATTTGAACATCAAATCAATCAAATTATGTTTGAGAGGTAAGGTCTTATTCTTATCAATAATAATAAAATAGTTTTGCATATCACTAAAAAATATTTGTCATTGCACTGCATCATTATCAAAATCAGCACATGGCAAACTATAGAGACAATAGGGCTGAGGGAATTCTTTATTCATTTTCTTAATAAATGGGTTTATTAGAAGACCGATCTTGGGCTTTAAAGATTCAGAT
>NW_015535362.1:0-326 GCF_001515645.1 Sinocyclocheilus grahami
AGGGTGGAGAGGGAGAAAACGTGTTTGCCGAGGCGTGTAATTAGCAATTACATTGGGTGTCATCAGTGATAACTATTTCAGCGCAGATCTGTGGGGTAATGTGGGCCGGTGAGACTGTAAATCGACCAATGCACCTGTGGTCAATCAGACAGCGGCCGTCGGGTCGCTACCGACCAGAACCGAAGCTAGAAAAGCGGCCCCTGGGATGCTGAGCAAGACGGCCTCCATCTGCAAACGCAGCTTTCAGAAGCAATTTATTTCTGGACTCCGGCACTGACCCACCTGAGAGGAGCAAATTTGTATGAAATCACATTTTGGGTCCGTCG
>NW_015535363.1:0-326 GCF_001515645.1 Sinocyclocheilus grahami
AAACCTACTAAAGCATTTTTTGGAAAATGTAGGATCACAATGCATCGATCCAGAAATCAATTTCCTTGGCACATCATCACCCGTTACAGCAATGCTTTGAGGGGTGTAGTAAATGTTTCTCTAGGAGAAAATAAACAGCCATGCATAATGCTGCCTCGTGTGAGAGGCCTGTTTGATCGCTATCCTGAGCATCCATCATCCCAACCCCGGCCTGTAACATCACCACTACTGCACCCCTTCTGCCGCAGAGGCTGTTCCTAAGCAACCATCCCCAGCAACCAGATTGCCATGGAAACCAAAGAGGGAAATCAAGGAGAGGGGAGAGG
>NW_015535364.1:0-326 GCF_001515645.1 Sinocyclocheilus grahami
AATAATCGCGTTGAGACTAGAAGTGCCTCAACAAAATATCGCGCTGTTATGGATTTATCATATGAACGCAATTTCAAGCTGATTGCATTTCATATCCTCATTTAACTCTCTCAGAAGAGTGTTTTGTATACAGACGCGTTGTGCCCCTGAGAAACGACGTTCTCAGTTACCTGCTCAATATATGATGGGTTCCACATTACACACATGGATGTGTCAACATTGAACAGATTGTGAGATTAAACAGTGAAGGAAATTGAGAGGTGAGTGTGGAAGGATACAGTACGAAACGGATATTTCTTCTCTATCCCCCTTTTCTTAATGTGTCG
>NW_015535365.1:0-326 GCF_001515645.1 Sinocyclocheilus grahami
ACTGTGTGTGCAAACTATAATAATGCACAATGTTGTTGTTTTTTTATTTAAACAATAATTAATACAGAACATTGCAGACCACAAAATGCCAAGGGGTCACGCCTAGTTAAACATAGGCTTCACAATGCATGTCAATTAATTAATTAACCTAACAAGGATAAGCAGATGTAAAGAAAACAGGGCCTATATATATATATATATAGGCCTATAATTTAGTTTTCTTTATTTCTATTTATCTTTGTTTGGTTTGTTAATTATTTGTTTATTTATTTAGGCCTATGTATTTCTTATATTTATTTATTTACAGGACGAAGACAAAGTTTTAA
>NW_015535366.1:0-326 GCF_001515645.1 Sinocyclocheilus grahami
CCCTGTTTGGCCAGTCTTTGTGCTTTGAGCCTGGTGTTTGTAGTGGAAGGAGTGCCAAAGTTAGCGCATGTCTGTGGGTGGAGGGAACACCGCTGAAGATTAGATGGACATTTGGAGAGGAGAGGGCAGGCGAAGGGGTTTCGCAGAGCAAAGGCTGAGGAGTTTTTCATATCTGCCGTCTATGCAGACATGCTGTCAAATACAGCAGTGTCTGCTCTTTGAAGCATCTTTTCATTTAAATAAGTATTTGCTTGAGTTTGACTGCATGAAATATGATGAAAATCATGATACGTAGAGATATCCAACATTCAAATCTAACATTAAAA
>NW_015535367.1:0-326 GCF_001515645.1 Sinocyclocheilus grahami
AAAAAAAAAAGAACAAAACAGTAACAAAACCAAAATACTGGTACAAAAGCGTTTCAACTCTCCTCTTCCTTTAAAAGCAATGAGTTCAGTCAGTTTTACTCTCAGCTTGGGTTGCGGCTCAATCAACATAAGATTAACTCAACACGTCTGCACACCCACTCACACAAATGAGCCATTAAGGACAATAAAGTATCAGGAAGGTGAAGTGATGGGGTGAGCGATGACGATGATGCTGTTCAGTTTGCATGCTGTGCAGTAGAGAAGCACAGCTTGAGTGTATATGGGTATGGGCCACCTGCAGAGAGAAACAGAAAAGCAAAGGATAA
>NW_015535368.1:0-326 GCF_001515645.1 Sinocyclocheilus grahami
ATGACCTTTTCAAAAGGTGCTTGACTTTTTCCAGACGCTTTTACAAATCTTTTCTATTGTGTAGCCTTAGAAATTTGAGAGAACAAAAACCTGTCATTTTCTGACATTCAGTTACTTTGTATAAACATAATTGTGTTGAGTTCAGATCGTTCACCATTCAGCTACCACCCATCATTAATGGATTACAGTATCTTCAACTTAATAATATCATAATATTAAATATCAAAATATCATTCACTGATGGTTCACTGTTAATATTTTGCTAAAGGACATTAGAATGTTATGGTGGCCGAGAGAGCTCAACGCGCTGCAACTTCAGAAAACAC
>NW_015535369.1:0-326 GCF_001515645.1 Sinocyclocheilus grahami
TCTATCGCATACAATACCTGCCTCAAGGTTGCCTGGAACACAAGCCCATCGTCATCTATAATTCAGTAGCTTCTGCGTCTCCCGCAGAGGCGCTATAGTCATGATAAAGACCCCCTGCTGCTGAACTCAAGGGCAGGTGTGCTAAAGAGAAGACATCTGAATCCAGATGATCAGTGCAGACCCCAGGGGCTATTGCTAAACTCAGAGCTAGCGGTCAACAAGCTGTTTCACAATGTTAAAGCAATAGACTGAAATGAATATTTGTAGCCTAATCTAATATCTCAAATGATGCTTCATTTAACAGCCTGTTTAGAGGTTCAAGCAAC
>NW_015535370.1:0-326 GCF_001515645.1 Sinocyclocheilus grahami
GGAGCCCCGCTCATTGTTCGCACAAAATCCGGAGAGAATTACTGAGCTATCTACTTACTTTAATTATTGTGTCATGCCCTGTACATTCTCAACACTGCTTAAAACGAGAACGAGAGATAAGCGAACTGCAGGTGCCCTGGTCATGTGCCTGCAGTGGGCCGAAGCTAGTGAGTGGGCATTGACTGATGCGGACAAATTTAGTGTGATATTTCGGCACAGAAACTCCACTCGTGGCTGGCTGCGTCTCTTTCTGGGCTTTGTTGCTAACCTGCCAAATGCACGGCTGACTTAATAGACAAAGTGATGAACGGCGATCATTTTGGGGC
>NW_015535371.1:0-326 GCF_001515645.1 Sinocyclocheilus grahami
AAATGAGCCTATTTTCAAAAATAGTGGAGTGTTCCTTTAATAGCCTATAAATTTCAATAATAATCGAACACATTATTACAATTATTATAGTTTTTAACACTTGTTTGGACCTTATTTAATTTGAGTAATAATCAAACATATTTATATATAACCAAACTATATTATTATTAAAAACAACACAACTTGTGTTGTTTCTTAACACACCTCTGTGTCTAGTTAAGGACAACACATTTTGTGCTACTTTTAACACAACCAATGTGTTATTCCTGCTGATTTTTTACACACTAATGTGTTATAGTTACACAATTTGTGTCAATTATGTACAC
>NW_015535372.1:0-326 GCF_001515645.1 Sinocyclocheilus grahami
ATCAGGACCGGTATGACTGCCCAGGGTGAGCTCCACTCCAGCTTTACAATCGGAATAGGCTGGCAGCCTGTGTGATTCTTGTTAGGTCTTAAATCAAAGCGGCACATCTTGCAGGAGTAGAGGTCGTACTGATACTGGTAACCATCGCAGCGCTCGCAGTGCCAGCAGCAGGAAATGCCCTTAACGATCTTCTTGCGCCACCCGGGTTTGCAGGGCTGACTGCAGATGGAAGTCGGCACCTGCTTCCCTCCACCTGGCCACTGCATCGCCCGCATCTGAATCACAAAAAAACAAACAGTATTTACCATTTATCTCGGCTAATGACG
>NW_015535373.1:0-326 GCF_001515645.1 Sinocyclocheilus grahami
AATTTAGCTGCTGTGCTCCGAACTGGATTGGCCTTGAAACAGACAATTAGATAAATATGACATGAAATGACGGGAGCTGGATTGTGACGGTATGGGCTCTGACTTCTCAGCATCTTAGCAATATGCATTCAATCTGGAATTAACATAAGATCAGGGTCACTAGTACGCTTATAGTAAGGTTTAGTGATCAAATTACAAACTTATTTAACTTTTGTGCAGAACATGTTGTTATTTTTCAGTGACTTGACTTGCAGTTTTGCTTTCAATATGCAAAAATGAGCAAAAAAAAACACTTATTTAAGGAGAAACTCAAGCCATGTGCATGC
>NW_015535374.1:0-326 GCF_001515645.1 Sinocyclocheilus grahami
GAAGAAAGAGAGAAAATGAGAAAAGGAGAAAGGGGGAGGGCAGGGGATGATGTTTGGATCCTGGCAGACTCTCTCAGACATCAGTTGCAGTAGGGGCCCAGAGGCCACTGCTCCAGGCTGCTCTGGTGACCCTGGTGCCGTGTAGATTGGGCCTGGCGGGGCTGCATGCTCAACGGATCTACGCTGAGCCGAGCCAGGTCTCACCTGCTGGGGGTGTTCAGGACCAGAGCTGTGCCGAGTCTTGGCGTCCCTGGGCCGGAGGAATTGTGGTCTCATTTTCACTCTTATTCCCTCCCTCCCTCCTCCTCTTTCTTAATTTCTGTTCC
>NW_015535375.1:0-326 GCF_001515645.1 Sinocyclocheilus grahami
AGGAAGAGGGTGTGCTGGAAACAGCATATGGAGGGCATGTTTGTTAGTACACAGCTGATAAATGGATTAATTGGTTAGATTAGGCAGCCAAAGCTTTGATCACAGAGACCGCGCAAAGAAATGTGTTCATTGTTTATGATGATTTTGTTCATTGAGCTGTAGCATGGGCTAAATATGCAATAAATCAAAATGATGCACTCGTGTGTACATGTCATTTCCTGTTTGGTGCAGAAAATAAACTCGTAAGTCATTGTGAAATGGTTTTGAATGGGAAATATGGGCCGTAAAAGACTGTTCTCAGAATGTGCTTCATTTTAAGGACTTTT
>NW_015535376.1:0-326 GCF_001515645.1 Sinocyclocheilus grahami
TTTTGAAATGCTGCCCTGCGTGTTTACCTTTGAATAGACTTATTTTTACGGGTTTTATGAAACACAAATTAGGCTATTTGTATTTATTTATTACTAAAACATATGAATACATATTGAATTGGATGTGTTTTAGTTATTTATTACATAGGATAATAGTCTCAATGCAAAAATAAGGAGCGTGTGTGGAAGTAGGCTATTTTAACAGCATCCCTCTTGAAAAATAGGGCTGGATATTTGGATGGTTGACGCAACGTTTTTATCAACATCATTATTTTACGGTCAAATGTATTTAGATATTTGAGGGAACGTGTATGTTGTAACTGGTC
>NW_015535377.1:0-325 GCF_001515645.1 Sinocyclocheilus grahami
CTTAGATTTCCTTTCCTTTCCATAATACAGAAGTGTACAAGGCCTCCTCACATGGGAAGGCAGGGTTAGCATGTGTTGACTAGCACCGTGAGTCTAGTGACGGGAAAGATGTGACTCGCTGTAGACCGTCACACTCAACAAACAACAAGAAAATAAACAAACAGATTTAATGAACCGATAAACGAGTGGATACGATTGGGAGTTTCCTGGAACTTAAGTTGCACTGAGTGATTCAAAAGTAGCTGTAATTCTAATATAGTTTTTGCAACACTGTAAAAAAAACCTGTGGTTGCCGGAATTTTACTGTAAAAAATACAGTAGCAAC
>NW_015535378.1:0-325 GCF_001515645.1 Sinocyclocheilus grahami
AAGAAATATCACAATACTACTGTACTTAATAATAATAATAAATATAAATTTATATTTTAATAATATTAATAATATTTAATATTTTTATTATCATTATTATTATTATTATTTAATATAACAGAATAACTACAGTATTAATATTTATGGTTGTTTTTTACTTTGCTCTCAAAAGGTTAAACCATAGAGCTTTTATTATTTTGGAGGAAAACTGCAGAGAAACTTCTCTTTTGAAAACCCAGACAAAAAAAAACACAACACACAAGCAAAACAAACCAAGCTGCATGTCACTGACCAACCAATAGCCCAAATAACCAGTCTTTCTATA
>NW_015535379.1:0-325 GCF_001515645.1 Sinocyclocheilus grahami
CAAAAAATATGCTACCATTACAATTAATGTAATGTACACAGATACACAGATATTGAGCGGATTCTGAGTAAAAGTTAATGTAGTAATATTAGTTGTAGTACTACTATTACTACTACTAACTTTTTATAGCGACCCTGAGTATAAAAATGTGCCATATAAAGAAAACATAAATAATGTATTAATTTATGTAATATACATTTTAGGCCTTATCAATTGGTAAACATTCAAATATAAAGATAATTTTAGCCTATATTTAATGATGCTCAACATATCTGCTCATTAAGTAGGGCCGAACGATGAATCAGTTTTTTAATATATATATATA
>NW_015535380.1:0-325 GCF_001515645.1 Sinocyclocheilus grahami
TGCTGTTCCTCATATGTAAGTCGCTTTGGATAAAAGCATCTGCTTATTGAATAAATGAAAATATAAATCCATCCTAGTTAGACCAAGTGTCTGATCACTCAGTAGGTGTCACTGATGTGTAAACATGGACATTTGATTCGTTTTCATCCTTCACGGTGCTATGAAGATTTCATGACAAAAGGTAAACTTATCCAGATCATACACATGAGCATGTGAACCTATGAAATATGTGAAGTACAGTTGCATTCAGGGAAATTATTTTTATATGCTGAGAAAAAAATAGCACCTTTTCTTTGGTACACAGATAGGTATTTTTTTACACACA
>NW_015535381.1:0-325 GCF_001515645.1 Sinocyclocheilus grahami
GTATTTAAACATTAAACAATTACTTAAATTAATATTATACAATATGTATGGAAAATGTACTCAAAAAGATATTTTAAAACAGAAAATACTGAAAATATTTATCTATATTAATATCTCTTTGCCTTATTAAAGGGCAAATAAGGATGATGTGGAGCAGAAAGTGATCTTTATAATAAAGTGCAGCAACTATAGCAACTGACATGAGCTAACTGCATCTGTATGTGTTTTTATTGTGAGGGTTTAAATCTGAAGGTTGCATTCATTTTCCTTCACAAACAACGCCAGCCCTTGGATTGTATACACCATATGTGTATGTGTAGATAAT
>NW_015535382.1:0-325 GCF_001515645.1 Sinocyclocheilus grahami
AAGTGCATGGGTCTGTTCTGGAGACCGCAGGTTCTGATCAAGTGATTGTCTCTGAACAGGTGAACGTCTATCTAAATGCTGATTCAGCACTGATCAGGTAGATCTCTTTTCAAAACTTAAACCTGTTTGGCTGCGTCTTCCCGAGATGATCGGGCTTCTGTAACCTTTGACATCCCATCTGAAGCATGTTTTCTCTTACAGATGGAGCTGAAACCACCAGGAAGTGTCCTGATTCACTTGGATAAAGCGCTGTACGTATATTTATTTTACTATAAATTCACGGTGTAATTCAATGCTTTTTGGTCGGATTAGTCGGTTATAAAGA
>NW_015535383.1:0-325 GCF_001515645.1 Sinocyclocheilus grahami
AAAGTAAGTGCCTGAGGAGTATTTGTCCCGTTTCTGCTCCTGCGTAGTGCTCCAGCTCTACAAAGAGGTTGTGTGTTCTCTCTCTCACCCATGGCTGAGTCACTGTCTGAGCAGCTTGGCTGGTAGTGCTGCACGCCCTTCGTAGAGGACCAGCTCTGCTCCTACCCTGGCCAACACTCACACAGCCCTGCTCAGTCACTCAGACCCTCTCACTGATTTCACATCCTTTTAATGGATCTTAATATTTAAGTTTATGCTGAAAATCTGGGTTAATCTCACAAAAAAAATGTCCAGATCATATTTTACAGCAAAATAAAATAACTAA
>NW_015535384.1:0-325 GCF_001515645.1 Sinocyclocheilus grahami
AGACTCAACACAACCACGCTTACATGACAATTCTGGAAAGAAAAAGCTAAAATTAAAATAGCAAAGGAAAACTAAACAGAGCAATGCAACGTAATTAAAAAGCAGTTAGGGCAACAACTGGTCCAAGAGTGGTGAACTCAGTTTAGGTCTTTAGATTGTGCCGCTTTTTCCTGCTCTAACATTGTTTACTGCTTGGAAAAGCACTAGGAATTATTAAAAATTTACAACTCTGAGAGTCTTGTCTTTCTACAAGAGTGTTTCAAAGTGTCAAACAATAAGACAAATGCGACAAATTCATCATGTAAAGTTTTAAAGGATCATAAAT
>NW_015535385.1:0-325 GCF_001515645.1 Sinocyclocheilus grahami
ACCTGAGAGCGTCTCCTGCTCCTCTGCCGCGCTCGACGGGTTCAGCAGGTGCGCAAACACCGCGGCGAAGGGGTTAGCGGCCAGCGGCTCGGTGCGGTACATCTCCCACAGCAGATAGAGCGCGGTCAGCCGCTGAGGAGCGCTGGGAAGCAGGTCGGGCTGCTGCAGGAGCATCACCAGAACCGAGCCCACGCGGAAGTGCTCGGCTTTCCCGAAGCAGTGGTGGAAGGCTGTGGAGAGCTGCTCGAAGCTGTTGCTGCAGGCGTCATCCGACATGATGCCCAGCAGGTTAGACAGCTCTTTAGGAGCCAGAGTCATGATGCTG
>NW_015535386.1:0-325 GCF_001515645.1 Sinocyclocheilus grahami
AGGACTTGAACTCGTGACACCCGAAGCACAACGGCGCTGTATGTAAGCGCGCTGCCCACGAGGCCATCGGCGTCGACTCATGGTGCAATTTTAACTACATTTCCAAAACCAACATTCCCTCAAAAAAACGGACTTACTTTTTTGTGCTGAGAATTTAAAATATATAACATTTATCAGAGTAACACGTCACTCTGCTCCTGAGAGAAGCTCATGCTCTTTCTGTATCCTATTATAGACCTATATTCAGAAAAGACAGAGAACGCTTGTTTCTTTCACATGAATTTTGAATGAGGAGTGAGTCAGACCAGTTCTGCAGAAAAGAGAG
>NW_015535387.1:0-325 GCF_001515645.1 Sinocyclocheilus grahami
AAATACTAATTATGCAAAACTAGCCACAGGTTGTGAAACTAAAAAGCCACTTAATCAACTACTTCCCTATTGTTTGGTCAAGATCATTGTGTGTGTGTGTTCAAATATGGACAGAGTGAATTTCTGGGGGTGCAGGGAGCAGATGGAGAATACGTGCAATGGCATTCATGGGGTGCGGAAGGGTCATCTACAACATCTGCAGAGAGCTCTGCGCAGCAGTGTGTATTAATGTGCACCTGCTGGAAAGCGTGGCTAGAGTCACACACAAAAGCTCACAAACACAAGCCAGCATGAATTCGATAAAATTCTTTTCAACGCGAGACGT
>NW_015535388.1:0-325 GCF_001515645.1 Sinocyclocheilus grahami
TCTGGATGTGACAGATTAAAGAGATGTGTACAGCTGTCTTTATGTCCTGCAGGGGATGCACATGCTATTGTTCCACCTCCTGTGAACGTGGTCGTGCCATGGAGAGTCATTAGTACACCAGAAATCATTCAAACAAGGATATTAAGTAAAAGCTTCTGAATTCCGCCTGAAGCTGTAAATGCACCTTCCTCCTTCAATTCCTATTTTAATATTGTATATATTTGCACTGAATGAAGACAAGATGATGATAATAAAAGAGATTCCTACTTGTTATCACATACATCACCAATATGCACACAATTGTCTACCATTGTTGTGTATTGTC
>NW_015535389.1:0-325 GCF_001515645.1 Sinocyclocheilus grahami
ATCATATAGGTTTAAAATTAGGGTACATGATGACACAATTTCCGTTTTATTTATTGTTTTATTGTTTTGGTGAACTAGTCCTTTAGAGAGCAGTTATAGATTGATATAAGTCTATAATAAATTATGCCACCTGCCTGGAGTGTGAGTTCGCACATAGAAAATAAATTAAGAACAATTATTAATTCATAGCTGAATTATGAATATTCAGATTAATGTGCAACATAGATTTTTCAGTGTCCCATTAAATAGGACATTTGGTCTCTTCACACTCCTGAATATGTAGATTTAATTAAAAAAGCAAATGGAAGAGCAAAAAAAAAAAAAA
>NW_015535390.1:0-325 GCF_001515645.1 Sinocyclocheilus grahami
ATATGTTGCTTTAAAAACATGTAAATTAAATACTGGTAAGAAAACGTTTTGAGCATTTTGCTTCTGCTGTGGCTAATATAGTCGCTAAAACCCACGACTATATTTCACCCTATTTCAAATTTAAGATAGCTTTGACAGGTCCTGTTTGTTTATGAAAGTCTTGTTGAGCCTAACCATTCAGGGTTTTTGCTAGTATAAAATGGAAATAAGTTGCTTAATTAAATAATTTCTCGTCAAATTCATGCCTTAATAGAAACTTGCGATGATGTTTAAATAAATGTAAAGTGACAATGATGAATGGACTGTCATTAGAAACCTCACTCTT
>NW_015535391.1:0-325 GCF_001515645.1 Sinocyclocheilus grahami
AATACAAACTACTGAAGTAGGGGAAGCCATCAGGCCATTGAGGGGTCAAAGAGCTGCCATCACTCTGCAGGGTTAAGGTTGATGACAAGAACTTTCTAAAGTGTCAACAGCTTCACATCTCTTTTAAGCACATGCGTGTGCACACGCAAACTCAAACAGACTCCCATGATGCATCAGACCAGCCTGCAGAAAGAGTGTGACGAAGGAGCTCCATGCTAGGAGTGGGAAAGCATCATCACACGCAATCACACACACACATAAAAAGCAATATGTTTTTAAAGAGACAGTACTTTCTTCACCAGAACCTGCTGTAAATATACAGAAA
>NW_015535392.1:0-325 GCF_001515645.1 Sinocyclocheilus grahami
ACCCGATGCACAACATCCACAGCATCATACATGTTGGAGGAGAATTCAGGGGTAATTTTAACAAGATGTTGGATCACGTCTTCCCGAATGTTCTCGTTGGGGATTTCTTTCATTCCTCTAATGTGAAGACACCATCTCCTCTTGTATCTTTCTTGGTCTAGAACTCGATTTCTCAGATTGTCGTTTTCTTTAGTGAGCGTCTCCACTTGCTTTTCCAACATGTTCACATTCTCTTTACATTCTTTAACCTCCTCCGCATTAATTTGTACCGCTTTTGCCACACTTGCAATCATAGCGCTATGCTGTTTCAGCTGCATGCTAATAT
>NW_015535393.1:0-324 GCF_001515645.1 Sinocyclocheilus grahami
TTTGGCTATTCCATAAACAAGAAACACTGTAATATTTCAGGGATAGAAAGAAATGAGTGGTTGCGCACTAGTTCATTAAGAATTGATGGCATCTATGCTGAGTGTATACCAAGCCGGAGAAGATGCTCTTTTGTTTTAGAAGGCTAGACTTTCATTTTTATTTCAAGTACAGCCTTGTGGTTTTAGCAACTATACTGTGGACTATGGTGGAACTGTGATGGCATCAGATCACAATTAACATATTTTTTGTTAGTCATTTGATTTAATCATTCATCCATATACAAGTTTGAGAAAGCTACTTTAAAGTAGTTTGGCAAACCCAAG
>NW_015535394.1:0-324 GCF_001515645.1 Sinocyclocheilus grahami
AAAAAAAAATAAGAAAGAGGCCAGTCTGGGTAGGAAACGATAGTCTGAGTAGGATATGTTTTTAATCTTCCGCCCAAAACAATGCAACAACGTAGGGGTGGCTTTACATTTCTGTAAATAGCCAAACATAAAGTCTGCTTTATACATTATTGTTTCTGTATCTTTTATTCATTGCTGCATGCTTTTTCTTTTTATGCATAACACCATCCAAACAGACTTTTCATTTATCAAGTATGCAATTTCACTCAAAATATTCCCGCTAACACATTTAAAGGAGTAATTTGATGCGATTTCAATTTTTCCTTTCTCTTTGGAGTGTTACAA
>NW_015535395.1:0-324 GCF_001515645.1 Sinocyclocheilus grahami
AGTGAACATGTCTTTGGCAAATCAAGGCAGATCAAGTCATGAGTTAAGTTTTAGCTCATGCAGGCCTTTCAGCATCACTCATGCACGCGTGTAAGACTCCTCGGGTCTTGAGAGAGGCGCTACATAAGCTCATTGCTTCGGTCATGGTGTTGATGCTGTTTGACATCTACATTGAGACTGGATTCTGTGATGTGACGTGATGGAGAACAATCTCTGAGAGAGAGAATGAAACATCACGCTGAACTTCAGCTTTGAATGATGTTTTTGTTTGTTTGTTTAATGCATATTTCTCACAAAATAACAAAAACATAATAGATGTAAATA
>NW_015535396.1:0-324 GCF_001515645.1 Sinocyclocheilus grahami
CTATTTCTTTTATAAAGATTTAGGCTTTGGTCTCATGTATAATGCTGTAAAATGAACTAGTAAAAATATAAATAAAGCTGTGTGTATAAATAATGTATCAGAGCCTGAGAATTTGCACTACCCTAATACTGGCCTGACATAGTATATTTTGTACAAAAATTCATGCAGATGCTATCTTTAAAGATTAAGGGCAAATCATATTTCACTGGTATATGGCTTTCATTAAAGTCTTTTTGGTTTTGTTTTGTTTGCATTTCAGTTATATGTAAAATAATCCAGTGTAAAGAATATACAACGTCTGTTTGTTTGGAAAAAAAAAAAAAA
>NW_015535397.1:0-324 GCF_001515645.1 Sinocyclocheilus grahami
CAGGCTTATCTGAACACAAGAACACAGAGATTAACTTCATAAATCATGTGATGATAATTCATGCGTTTCCTCTTCCTGTGTAAAAGTCAAGCCAATGAATAAACCGTCCCAACCGAAGCAGAATCCCGTCAGACAGCGCTTTCAGGAAATACAGCAATGATGGTGTGGTGGTGGAGATTTTGGAGAACCACAGAAGAAAAAAAAAAGAGAGAAGAGGCAGACTAAACGCTAAGGTTTCTACATTGAGGACTCCATCCTAGCGGAGAAATTCAAACTAGGCACATATTCTTTATAACTTTACAAAGAGACCGAAACCAATGCAGA
>NW_015535398.1:0-324 GCF_001515645.1 Sinocyclocheilus grahami
CTTATGACTGGTTTTGTGGTCCAGGGTCACATTTTGTAATGCTTTATTTAACATCACAACTCAAAAAACTAAGAATATGGTAGTAATCCACTGAGTTTCTCATATTTATTGCTTCTTCATATATGAGTGTGATTTGAACTTGAATAACATCCAATAGTCCAGTAACAACTTTTTATTAAGACTAAATCGTCTGAAGAGCATGTGCATTGAGAGTAGATAAACTGTTCTGGCACCATAAGGGACTTTTCCTCTAGAAAAAGCCATAGAATTATGTGTTTATTATTTTTTTCGCCCACTGGGAAATAACCAAATATATTTTTTAGA
>NW_015535399.1:0-324 GCF_001515645.1 Sinocyclocheilus grahami
GACTTTCACGTGTAAGGCGAATGTGATGAACAGAAACCTGTCAGAAAAGCTCTTTTGCTTTGATACCTCTTGGCAGGCTTATCCTTTTGTAGTGTTGCGTGAGAACATGACAGACCCCGACTTAAGCAACCTTGGAAAAAGCCATGCTTGTTTCCGCCCAGTTTCGAACTGGGGACCTTTCACGTGTGAGGCTAACGTGATGACCACTACTCTACAGAAAATTATACAGAGAGAGCATCCGTAAATCTCTTGGAACTTCGCAAAGAGTTTATGCTTTCCCTCAAAAATAAAACTCTGTTTCTGCTCAGCTTCGAACCGAGGACC
>NW_015535400.1:0-324 GCF_001515645.1 Sinocyclocheilus grahami
ATATATGCCAAAAAAACTGAAAAATGGCAGGGCTGGGAATGAGAAAAAAAAAAGAAATAGAAAATGAAAGGAAGTGAATTTGCACGTTTTCGCCTCAGCAATGTTTTTCTAATGTCCACTCTCTCTGGGAGCCGGTGTTGTGTTTGCCGGCTGTTTTACTAGCTGTCAGAAGGCATTTGAAATGAGGAGGCATCTAAGCATGCGTACAAGGGGATTCATTTGACCTCATTATACCGCAATAAAGCAAGAAGCCGGTTTACTAAATATCACTGCACCACTCACACTTCACATCATATCATGCAGAGGAGCACGCTAAAAAGATGA
>NW_015535401.1:0-324 GCF_001515645.1 Sinocyclocheilus grahami
CCTGAAATTATTCCCATTTTCACTGGCAATTCAATTTTAGGCGTAGCAGATTCGTTTAACTGAAAGTTTCATGTAACTTTATGAAATCCGCTACTGTTCAGCTATGAGATGTTTACAATTGAGACGTTTGATACAGCATTAAGAGCATTTGAAAGTTAACCACACCATTAAAATGATTAAGCCCAGCATTGCCTATGCCATTTGCATTTTAAAATGCTGTCTATTTCTTACTTTTTTAAATCACTCAGCATGCATTCATATTTTCCTCTCTCTCAGAGAAACATTTTATTGCTCAGAGGTTACTAGCACTGCCATGGGTTTGGT
>NW_015535402.1:0-324 GCF_001515645.1 Sinocyclocheilus grahami
ATGCATCGAGATGCGTATCGCATCGACCTCAGTTATGGAGATGCACATCCATAGTTTCAGCAACACAAAGAAAGAAGAGCTGTAAGAAAGCAGATAGAATATGAATAAAGGCTTGTGGCAGAGACCCTAAATAGTTTATGAATATATGATATGCATTTGATATAGATGTGCTATAAATTATGCTATAAGAACAAAAATAGATATGCTATAAGAACAAACTAAAAAAAAAACGTCTGATCCTCTATTCTCTGTCACGCAACCTGCAGAGGAAAGGCACAGGAAGACGAAGGTCATCTACACAAGAGTTTAATAGAATCCAAGAAG
>NW_015535403.1:0-324 GCF_001515645.1 Sinocyclocheilus grahami
TCTCTCTCAGGCGAGTCTCTTCCCTGCTGCTCTCGTGTACTTTGGCTCAGACGTGAGGACAGGTTTGTTAACATCTCTTTCATCTGCTGTCCAAACCAATGACATCAATTTAATCTGCTTTACTGGAAGCACACAGTGCATTCTGGGTAATGGGAGCGTCGAGCCCTGCTGGTCATCTGATCGTTCTGTTCCACTCACACACTTACTGAGTCTATTCTGGTGAAGTTTGTTTCTGTGTGAAGGACAGTCATTCCTCTGACGCTCCTCACATTCATTCACTGGAATCTAGAGGACAGGAAGTGAGCTGTAATCATATCCTGTGTG
>NW_015535404.1:0-324 GCF_001515645.1 Sinocyclocheilus grahami
AAGTAAGAGCATTTTTGAGAAAGTAAAATGTACACATTAACCTACATGTTAGGTTAACTGCTGCATGAGATCTAATGGAGAGTCTCATCAGAGAATCACATCTTAAAATGAACGACAAATAAAAATAGAAAAGCTATTCTGAAAGAATGTCCTTGGAAGCTAAAGAATGGCAAGTAAAGACTGAGGACTGAATTTTTGGTTCAGTGGTTTAATATTAAAGGACTGAACTCCCAATACAATGTCACTTGTACAGAAGTAAATAACCCACAATCGGTAAAGATAATAGAAATATAGAGACCTTGCCTTTCACAAAGAGAATCATTC
>NW_015535405.1:0-324 GCF_001515645.1 Sinocyclocheilus grahami
AACTTTGCTTCCTGTTTGTGGTGTTTAAACGGCATTCTCTGTTTTGGGCAGGTGAGAGTTGGTGTTATTCTGTTTGGTTCCACGCCCAAACTGCAAATCAGTCTAGACTCCTACAAGAGCAAAGAGGAGCTGAAGAAAAAGATGAAGAAGATCCACTATAGGTACAGAGATTAGTGTTACTGTGTGTCTGTCAGGCCTTAGCACTTCCTTACACTTTTACATTACACTCTCAACATGTGTGTGCAAGTGTATCTGAGTGTGCTGTGCCATGATGGATGGCTTGATGAGGTTGAATTAATGGTTTTTGTGGTGAAGGGTGTGCAA
>NW_015535406.1:0-324 GCF_001515645.1 Sinocyclocheilus grahami
CTCAAACAACCAGGTGAAGAAGGAGAGAGCAAGGGATGCTGTTTCTTTATTTCTCGCTTCTTTTCTGTCAGGGTTATGTAAGAGTCCGAGGCACATGCAGGGATGTGCGGATGCCGCTGGAGGCTACAGTTGGCTGTATGGGATGGGGGTGGGTGCTAACAGCTAATCTACAGTTTAAACAGTTAAACCCCCAGTCAGATAAACAATAATGATGCAGCAGAATAAAAATATATTTGTGAAAATGAGACATATACAGTGGGGACATGTTGAAAATTATATTCTAAATTTAACCTGGTAATAAATTGAAAGTTTTAGGATTAACCA
>NW_015535407.1:0-324 GCF_001515645.1 Sinocyclocheilus grahami
GCTCACCAAAGACCTGAGAATGACAGAGGCATAGAAATAAACATACTTTTTAGTAAAACCAATTTGGAAATTAAAGACATACTGATTCAATACAATTAATCAAATTTGAATGTTATATGACATTTTCTTACATCTCTTTCCTCCTCCTCATTACTGCTTTCCTCTTCTGGGCTCTCTGAGTCTTCATCTTCTTCCTCTTTCTGTTCATGTTCACTCCCTGCAGCTGCTTCATTGTGGACAGATGGCTGACGGACTTCTGGCTTGGACTTCCTCCTCCAGAGGGCACTGTGGCGCTGTTTACTGCATGGCACAATGCAATGTTTG
>NW_015535408.1:0-324 GCF_001515645.1 Sinocyclocheilus grahami
CAGTCAAACACAATTTCAGCATTTGTGCATGTTTGTTATTTTTCAAATAAACATGCCTGTGTGTTACAATAAAGAAACCAAAGAAACGTTCAAGCGATCAAACCCGACGGGTTTGCCGAACGTGAAAGAGAGCGGAATGAAAGCGGGATGAAGGGAAGGAGACGGGAGTCGTCAGGGGAGGTTCTCCTGTGATGGTGTTTCAGATTGAATGTGACGGCTGGGACGTGACTCTTGACTGATGCTGCTGGAGACAGACATGACACCTGCACTTATTTCTCTTTCTTCGGCCTCCTCTTTCATCTCTCCACACCTCTCTATCTCTGG
>NW_015535409.1:0-324 GCF_001515645.1 Sinocyclocheilus grahami
TATATATATATATATATATATATATATATATATTAAGATAATATATATTATTTTAATATTTTTCTACAAAGTACACTTCTCTTCTAATTATGCACTATGCGGTATTTTTGCCATACAAGCATGGTGATTTGCATGCTATTTAACTGCAATTTCCAATGTTGCAGTATGTGATCATGCAGCAGAACTGCTGTTGTACTCCGTCTAATTTAATACACTTGTACTAGAGTTAAACAATTTCATTCTTGTTTTTGTTAGGAAGTGCTGAACCGCATGCACTCGGTGTGCAATGACTTGAAAAAGAATAAATGATGTCCCTTGAAACTG
>NW_015535410.1:0-324 GCF_001515645.1 Sinocyclocheilus grahami
CACACACACACACACACACTGCTGAAGAACATTCCTCTCCGAGCAGTGTGTGAGATTTGTGGGGTGGCTGCATGTGTGTGTGTGCGTTATATATAGAGGGGAAGAACAGGAATAATCAGTGTGTTTGTGTGAGTTACGAGGGCTGAGGTGTTGAGATATGCTCCTGAGAGTCTCAGGATAGACACACGGTGTTTGTGGATTGGAGGGAGAGGGGAGGAGGGCTGTGTGTGTATGGGATGGTTTGGGAGCAGAGGGAAGGCTGGTGGTTTGGTCCAGGAGACTGTAAGTCATTGTGGCCGGCCCTCATGAGCTCTGGGTGGCAAC
>NW_015535411.1:0-324 GCF_001515645.1 Sinocyclocheilus grahami
ACATATGAATGCATACAAATACAAATGAGGTCATGCTGAGATGGTTCAAATCAACAGTAAGAAATATAAAATGAGAAATGTTTAAAAACACCAAACCCTCTGCGGGATTGGCCTGATTACTCCAAAAATCAAAGGGGTCAGACATCAGCGCTCTTTGCCAAAAACAAACGGAAGGCATTTATCCAATAAATATAAAAATGCATGCACTGGTTGCCAGACTTCACGCCAGAATACTATCAGGATTTCCTAGTTCTACCTCTTTTTTGTCTGGTTGCATTATGCCTCTTAATCAGTATATGCCAGTTGTTCCCTCCAGCCACAACA
>NW_015535412.1:0-323 GCF_001515645.1 Sinocyclocheilus grahami
ATTTTTAAAAAGCTAAATCAGTAGTTTGGTAATAATACAGTAATTTAGTGACATTACAGTGTTGAGAATTAAATTTTGCAGTTTGATAATATTATGTACTGAACTGGAGTAAAACAATAATATAATACAGTGATTAAAAAAAAGTTAAATCAGAAGTGTATTTAGTCATTTAGAAAATGTATTAAAATTACAGTAATCAGAATTAGATTTTGCAGTATGATAATGAATGCATACTGAACTGGAGTAAAACAATACTGAAATATAGTGATTTTATATTTTAAAAAATTATTAATATGGTGCATAAATTTGATTTAAGACAAGTC
>NW_015535413.1:0-323 GCF_001515645.1 Sinocyclocheilus grahami
TGTGCATTTCTTTTGATGCGGACATCTTAACGTCTTTGACCCACATATAATCAAATCTTCATGCAGATTACTGTAGTGACGGTCTGGCTCCGAAAAGAAAGAAGGTATGTGTTTTTGTGTGTTTGATGTGTGTACTGAGCGCTGGTCTGTTGGTGTGTTTCAGAGCTGGAGTGGCGTTTGTCTGAATCCGGAGCGATTAAGACGGATCTGGAGGAAAACCCCCGGAAACAGATCCAGGATCAGCTGCTGAGCTCCATCCGCTGCTCGACGCCGCGCCGCAGAGACGCTGACGAGGACTCAGACGACGACTAACAGACTCCACA
>NW_015535414.1:0-323 GCF_001515645.1 Sinocyclocheilus grahami
TCTACTGTACGGACGTAAAGTCTTGATCAAGGACAGTTTATAGATCAATGTTTGTTCGTTACCTGCAAGATAACTAAAAAAGTGTATTCTGGCAAAGTCACTACAAGCACATCATGCCATTTCGATTTCTGAACTTCCTTGGATGGGCTGAAGGCCAGAAGTCCCAGAGTATTGCTAAATAAAGACATAAATTGAGTTTTATCAAGACTAATTATGTTCCTGTTCGAGGTTGTCAGTATTTCACTGGATGTCAGCAGTGCATACAGTATGTGAATGCGTCTGAATGTGTCTATGTGGCTGAATGCTGGTGTTCTTCAGAATCT
>NW_015535415.1:0-323 GCF_001515645.1 Sinocyclocheilus grahami
TATTCACACGTCCAAATTTCTATTGTGGCCAAAGCTATTTGCAAAACACTATTAAATGCTTTAGTGAAATCAGCAGTATTTGCTTTGCAGTTAATATACTGCTTTAAAGTAACATTTTGTAAAATGTAGAAAATGTAATAAAGTATTGTACATTTGTGAAGCGTAATCAAAGACTATAGAATACTGGCTGCTTGGATGAGCTGTATTTGAAACTATTGTAAAATCCTGATAACACAGCTGATAGCACACCTGTTGCTTAGCAACCATAAATATTCTATAATTAGAAATATATAAAAGTTTTTGTTTTTTTAATGCTTAAACAT
>NW_015535416.1:0-323 GCF_001515645.1 Sinocyclocheilus grahami
CTCACAACATTCACTTCTGCTGCTTGCAGAGGTGCTAACACTGATGTTTGAGATGGGTCTCATGTGCATATGAAAGATCAGGTGGAAAATTGCATGCACAGACATGACACAACTCAAACCCTGAGCCCATGTGCCAAACTAATGCTTTACGAGCCAAAATACTAAATTATATTAACTTAAATTATATTGTGAATTTTAATTTAAAAGCGCAATCGTTCAAAAATGTAGGGTCTGTAAGATTTTTTTATATTTTATATATTACGTATTTTATGTTTTACAACCACATTGCTAAAACTGTCCGGTCCTGCAGATTTGCTTTATTC
>NW_015535417.1:0-323 GCF_001515645.1 Sinocyclocheilus grahami
AAAAAAATCTTTATGATCTTCTTAACCTTGTATTAATTTCCCTATTTATTTTTTTTAACCTGTACTCAAAACTACACAAATGCAAGCTTGATTTTGTTTTTGACATTTTCTTTTTGGTTTTATATTTTTAAATCTATGCGGACAGCAAAAATAATATCAGCCAACACAGACTGTATTCTTTTATTATATGCCCTTAAAATGACACCTCTCATAAAATTAGCTTCTCTGTGCAATCCCCGTTTGATTCATTCGTGGCCTGAGGCGGTGCTTTACTCATTTCTGTTTAATTTTCACCTCCCCTTTTGCGTTCTTCATATTCATTT
>NW_015535418.1:0-323 GCF_001515645.1 Sinocyclocheilus grahami
CAGGGTCACAAATGAACAAATAATATGTAATTTATTCAATATATTCAAATATATATTTAATGTTTAAAAAATCTTTACAGTAGTTCGTATCTTCATGCATATTGAATTATCCAAGTCCAAAGTAGCATTTTAAGAAATACTTTGTATTTTAAAAGAATAAAGATTTGGATGTACAAGTAAAAGAAAAAATCTCGGTGGCTATTTTCTGACCCTGCTCAATATATAATATAATACAATATAATATAAAATATAATCAAAAATATGAAATATGTGCAGCTTTAAAAACAACATTTTGACAGTCCAAAACACAGATGTTAAAAATA
>NW_015535419.1:0-323 GCF_001515645.1 Sinocyclocheilus grahami
CCAGTTACTCAGAAGACCAGTGCAGCTGGAGGGGAAGGTGAATATTACCAACATGCAGAGTTACAGGCTTTATATCTGTTGATTTTGAACTATATTGCGTATTATGTTTACGTTTTGTCCTGGAATGCACCGATTTTTCTGCTATCTGGTGTGATTTCTGTGCAATTAAAAGTGTGCAAAATGTGTGCAATTAATTATAGTAAACATAGGTAAAATATTCAGTGATTATCTCTTACATATGTGCATGAATTGCATTGCATATCTATCTATCGTGAATATTTTTAGTCATGGTGTAATTTGAATAGTTTACGCAACAAAAAAAA
>NW_015535420.1:0-323 GCF_001515645.1 Sinocyclocheilus grahami
CCACTGCTCTTATGGTGTTGTTATTGGCCAATCGCAGAAATTTGCTGCAAAGCTCAGCAGGAACAGCAATCTGACGTAAACCATCAACCAATGTAGCTGAAACACAAAGAACAACTCCGTGACAACCTGATAACACAGAACTAGAGGCTGCTCTACGTCTAGTGTGGTTTGAGATCTAGCCGTACTGGTGTTGCTGAGGTGACCCGGTTTAAGCGAGCGGTCCACAGTCGGGGGTGCAGCCGAGCTGGGAGCTGACGGAGTGCTGTGATTGGCCGAGTGGTACTGTGGACTCTGAGGGGGAGTGGGGGACTCTAGGTAGGGCA
>NW_015535421.1:0-323 GCF_001515645.1 Sinocyclocheilus grahami
TTTACCTCAGCTTTGCACTAGCATTCAGTACCACATGCACGTTCACACCCCCAAAGGCTTTTACACAAAAAGTAGCTGATTTTGTGTAAATAAGCTACAATACATGATAAAAGTGAGTGTTTGTATGTTTGAGTTATGTCTCCTAATAAGCTTTTTTGATGTGTGTTGAGAGAGGGTTTGGATGAACAGAGTTGGTAAGAGCTGATTGTTGTTCACTCTGTGGTCAAGGAACTAGTAATGGAGAATAAGAACATTCTTTCTCTCCTTGTCCATTGATGACATTTGTGACATAAGGTGTCAGAAACCCTCTCTCAAAGATGAAT
>NW_015535422.1:0-323 GCF_001515645.1 Sinocyclocheilus grahami
GTGCTTTACACAATAATATAACTTTATGGCTCTGCAAGCAAACACATGAGAGTTTCATACTATAAATAAATTCCACAGAAACAATCAACCCTCAAAAGAAACCATAATTTAGTTTCAATTCCAAAACCATAATTTTAATTCCAAACGTTTTAATTCCAGTGTTTCTACATTGTAATCAGATTCATAGTAAAGCTTCTAACAGTTTTAGTTTGCTTGCTTACAGTGTAACAACTTCTAAAAGTTTGCACATTAACTCAATATTCTCTCTGTACACAAAAAACAATTAAATTATTATTTGATCTCATGTTCATTTCCAGTGCAGA
>NW_015535423.1:0-323 GCF_001515645.1 Sinocyclocheilus grahami
AAGAAAAAGAAACCGTGCCGTCGGTGAAAATATTGCTAGTATACTTTGTCTAGAAATAAATGTAATGTATTGGTATATACTGAGTTGACGCACAAGCTTGTTATATCGCATGTTATAATAACCTCCTTTTAAAAGATTGAGTTACCGACGCGTTCATGTGATTTAGTCGAGCCACGTTGGTAATGGCGCTGAGCGAAAATGGCCGCCTCTTGGTCGTTTTACGAGGTTACGATATCAGTGTCTTTAAAAAAATAAAACTAACGCCGTTTTATGAGTATTGCAAATAATCAAAATGTAAATCGTAATCGAAACCGGTGTGAAAC
>NW_015535424.1:0-323 GCF_001515645.1 Sinocyclocheilus grahami
TCATATTATCTGCCAAAACGTCTGTTCCACCCAGTTAAGATGCAGTTGATTGACAGAAATGAGGGCGATAGCTATTCCTTCAAAAAGTTAATTTTAAAAAAGCAACAAAAAAAAATACTAAAATAAAGAAGAAACCACTTCAAAATACTTTTAAATGCGTTTCCATAAACATTTCCTCACACCAAAACATATGATAGGTCACAAATAAGGGAAAATTTCCAGTCAGCCAGTACGATCACAAAATAAACCCAGAAAGGGTCAACAGGGGTTTATAAATTAATCCTACATTTAATTAAATGAGAACAAAGAGACCGCTGCAGTCA
>NW_015535425.1:0-323 GCF_001515645.1 Sinocyclocheilus grahami
AGAAGATGATGTTGGAGCAACAGTAGAAGGTGTTTTTGGAGCTGTAGTAGAAATGCTCTCCCTGCTGCATCCCTTTCACATTCCTTTTCTCCTACAAAATCAATTAATGCAGAGTCTTACCAGGCTTAATACTCACACCTGTTCAATCTCTGTGTACTTCAACAAGTTGTCTTTAAATATTTGAAACAATGTTTACCATCGATGTGCAAATGACACCCAGATCAATCATGACATTTTTGTTTCCAAACAAGAAATAAAATAATTCACACATTTATTACAATCAGCCTGCAATGAATCCTTCCTGCACAAATTATTTTCCATCA
>NW_015535426.1:0-323 GCF_001515645.1 Sinocyclocheilus grahami
AAAAGACCCCGAGCCGGCAAGATACCCCGGAGCCTCCGGTCAGCCGAGTTAGCCTTAAAGCAGCTCAGGTGGGGCATCAGATGGATCTTAGTTTCTCATGGTCCCCTTGTCCGGGTGACAGTCCTCTCATGTTTCCAGAAGGAGAGGTGAATAAGGAAGTGGTGGGCCAGGCTGGTTCAAGATCATATCCTCCACGCAAAAAATCTCCCAGTACTTCGCTGCATGCCCCTCGAGGGTCCAAAGTTGAGCACACCGGCCCCGCAGGTTTGGGTAACCCATCACTGGCCTCCAGGAAGAGGGTCAGATGGCAGCTCAAAGCCTGC
>NW_015535427.1:0-322 GCF_001515645.1 Sinocyclocheilus grahami
CTCTCATCAGAAAGCATTGTTCACATTGAGAACCCACAGAGAAACAGAGAATGTATCTATGATCCATATGACAGATGCATTTGGATGCCATGTTCAAAATCAAGATCAATCTCTGCATGCATCTATACATGTTATTCATCTATACAATTCTGGTGTCAAAAGGCTAAACTCTTGATGGACACTTGATGAATTTCATCCTTTTTTTATTCTTCGCGATTCTTTATTAGGGTTCTTTATTATTTAACGTGGTCATATATGCACATATCCCACAGAAATGCATGTCCAGTTCAATATTTTAGTGGATGATGGGAGTTGACATGAC
>NW_015535428.1:0-322 GCF_001515645.1 Sinocyclocheilus grahami
CTGTGCAGTTGTTTACATGCCTAATTTAGAAACAGCTTGTCTCTTTTTTAACATTTGGCATACTTAAAATGCTATTCATCGAATATGCGTGTCTGTGTACAGTATGTCTGTCGCCTACTGTTTTTAACCACGACTGCGATTTGGAAATAAGCAAGAGGCCGCTAGTCAGTAGTGCTGATATTGAGCACTACAGCATCATGTGTGACTACAGAAGTAAGTAATATCGAGTAACTTGCGTTTAAGACAGAAATCCGCCCCTTTTTATAGCCTATTTCAACTAAAAACTGACCGAAAAGAAGTCAGAACAGTAGCTTTGCTTGTA
>NW_015535429.1:0-322 GCF_001515645.1 Sinocyclocheilus grahami
AAAATGTTTATAGTTATTAAAAACACTGAAATACAATTTACCTGACATCTGCAAAGCCAATGAAATTACCCAATTTTTTTCCTTTTAAGATCCTGCATTTCTTCAGTAAAGTCTAATTTCAATCATATTCAAAAACTCAATGAGTTTTTATTCCTGGTTAAATAAAATAAAATAGGTACTTAAAAGTTACTAATTAATCATATCCACAGAATGTGAAAGTATCATCTTACAAAAGAGGAACAGACAAAATATTTCCAACTGGCCTGAAATTAGATTGTACGTTACATTGAGGCAAAAGAAGTTAGAATCAAGGATAAACTGA
>NW_015535430.1:0-322 GCF_001515645.1 Sinocyclocheilus grahami
AAAATAATGGGACTTTTATCAGTGCCGAGCATTTGAAAACGCCTCCGGTTTTACTGTTGTTTCACTCGAGACTGGGTCAGATGTGTGAATTCGCCATGTGTTCGCGGGAGTGTGACCTCGCACCTGACGCGCCTGACGCGTTTGGCACGAGCGCACACACACAGGTATGTAAAGCCTCCAGAGTCGAGTCTGGGCATCAGTCCGATCGGAATCTACTCTTCAGCTTCGACACGATGGAGAAACTCACTTTCACGCACGGATTCAACTCTGAAACAATCGCGACGCGACCCTGGAGACCCTGGATCCACAAAAGCAGTCACAG
>NW_015535431.1:0-322 GCF_001515645.1 Sinocyclocheilus grahami
AATGACAAGCCTGGACTGCAATAAAGAACTCAGTTCAGTTAAACCCTTCAAATCGTTTCAAAGTCTCTACTTAAAATGTAGAATAAGTTAAGAAATGTAAATTCCTCCGGTATTTCTTCAACAAGGTAATTTTTTAATTGCATGTCTGAAAAAAGAGCTTTAAAACAACCAATTATAAAGGATCTCTTAATGTTTTGACAGAAGATCTCTATTGAATTGAACACACCCGAGATATCCTTTTTTAACATGACATCAGACAATATAACAGATTTACCTAATGAATCACCAACAGGCAAGTTTAGTTGAACTCGTTAATGTTTTC
>NW_015535432.1:0-322 GCF_001515645.1 Sinocyclocheilus grahami
AATTATGTTCTGCATTTCCTAAAATGTCAGATAATTACTTTGATAAGCTTAATTTCTCACTGACCTAAATTGATGTTAATCGATCAAATATGTTCATCACATTCTTTTGCTGTTTTCTTCATAATTTACAGTATGCACATATTACATACACAAAAATGCATTAATTAATGAAAAACATTAAATCTTACAATTAGATTTATGATTAATTAGTCAGATTAGATTTATTTATTGTTAATTAAAAAAAAGAAAAAGAAAGGGGCATTCAAAAAAGTAAAAACCTGCAAGATATTTACCCTACAAAAAAAAAAAAAAAAAACATAAA
>NW_015535433.1:0-322 GCF_001515645.1 Sinocyclocheilus grahami
AAAAAAAGGATATAGGTTGAACTCTATAAATCACGACGCAAACATTCGCTTGCCTCTTGTCTGTCTCTTGTCACCGAATGGATGAATTCGAATCGTCGTTATGTTATTAGTTTATGGGCCATGAGATTAGATATGAATATGAAACAGTCAACCTGCACTGCGACAATATATTAAAGGCAATATAAAGGCGTTAATACGTAGACAGGGTAAGTTGTATGAAAGATGATCATCTCAATTTGATGCTTACAGATTTTTAACAAGTTAGTGATAAATACTGGTTGTTTAATGATTATAGTTCAAATCTATTCAGTCTATTTTTTCC
>NW_015535434.1:0-322 GCF_001515645.1 Sinocyclocheilus grahami
AAAAAAAACGGTTATTATTCAAGCCATGTGTGTGACTTTCCTTTAAAAAGGCAAAACGTTTAGTAAAGACATTAAATTGACCTGCATCCACACCCAAATACACACTACTGCTGGCAATTATCCGGCCCAGTAAAGAAACACCAGGGCTTTTTTTCTTCCCAGTGTGACTGCCTTAAAATGAATACACGCACAACACGGATAACATCCACATACAAACATAGATAAACAAAGAATTACATACACACACGCCCCACAAGGAATCTCATAACATTTCCTGGCCTTTATGAAAGCAGCAGTCTTCTTAAGTCTGAAATTTTCTCTA
>NW_015535435.1:0-322 GCF_001515645.1 Sinocyclocheilus grahami
CTTCCGCCTCTAACCGGAAGTGCAACACACGTGTAAACAGTGGATCGAGTCACGTTGTACGGCTGTGATATGAAAACATGAATTAACATCTTGAGTTCTGAGATCATATGTGCATCGGATTTAAATAAACTGTAACCACAAAAGGTGAGCCTCTATTTTAATGCTTAAACTACACAGCGGCTGCATTGATGGCTATTTAAAGACAAAGGCGCATTTAATCTTGAATCATTCGAACGCAAAATGCCTGAAATTAAATTCTGTTAAATAACAAGAAAGTCCGTCTCGTATTTTGTACGTTGTTCATGCATCTTTACTTAAATTG
>NW_015535436.1:0-322 GCF_001515645.1 Sinocyclocheilus grahami
AAAAAAAGAAATGCTGTGTATTTTCTCATATCAACTGAAAAAGAGTAGATTTATGATGCTTTGTTTCGTTTTCCATTAGGAGGCCACTGATTTATGTGCAAATAATTGTTGAAGGCAGTGTTGACGTTGTTTTATGCCAAGGCCAGCTGATTTAATATTGCTGAAACTGTTTTGAGTTTTCTTTGCTCAATTCTGCATTTTAGGGGGAAATTAAATTACTTGGAAATTACCCAAAACACTGTATTCTGGAGAGAATACCCTAAAAGTAGAAAAACACTAAAAGTAATGTAAAACCAGCATGCATTTTATGGTCAAGAAAACA
>NW_015535437.1:0-322 GCF_001515645.1 Sinocyclocheilus grahami
TAATAGATCAGTATCATTGGTGTGGATTTTAATTCAGTAGGCTCACTTTCAGGAGTGCACAGCTCAGATACATTGCTGAGCAGACAAGCCGGAACAGGATAATTAATCTTATGATGTTTTATTATTCATAAACAAAATCAATTATTCATTTCAATTAAGGCATTCCTGCACTTAGTTTCAATGGACATTTAGTAGATTAGAAAAACACCGTGTTCTTGAACATCAGTGTTGATTTTAGAAAAAAATTAGTTTGGAATTTTCTTGATAAAGCTTTTTGAAGGAGTAAACATTGTAATCAGCATTTCATTGAGTAAGTTTTGAA
>NW_015535438.1:0-322 GCF_001515645.1 Sinocyclocheilus grahami
AAAAATAGCCACTCACTAAACCGCTACATACACTCAGCAGTTTTACCCTGGAATGAGTTCAGCTCACCACTTTGTCGCTATCCAAAGCAATCTTCTCAAAACTTCTAACAATCTTTTCACAGACAAGAGACCCCTACTTACACAAATGAGGATCTGACATCACTGAACCATGACAAGTTCACACCAGTACAGTACTTGGCATCACTCGCAAATCAGATTGCTTTAGCTGTTTCTGCCCTGCACCGACCAAAAGAATGCTGAGTGTTCATTCAAAACTGCTCTGCCATGCTGTCCATTTGAGGCCATCTCTCTAGAATGATGT
>NW_015535439.1:0-322 GCF_001515645.1 Sinocyclocheilus grahami
CATTTTCGAAATGCACATGGATTTAGGTAGTCAAAAGTGGTAGAAAAATGGTTTGTTTGTTTAATTTATTATTTTCTGTAAAGAAAGTGTCTGCTTTGATATAACATTAGTCAAACCTAAACTGAATTTGCTAGTAATTATTTTGGGGGCCTCTAAATATATTCAGTGTAGCTCTTATTGTTGTACTCCAACATTAGTCCAAAACCTTACAGCGTACATCAGTGCCAGGAACTGAGAAGATGAAATATCATGAAGTAACTAGAAATACCAAGGTCTGTTGACACCTATAACCTGACAGAAGGGGTCTGACAATCTCTCCAAG
>NW_015535440.1:0-322 GCF_001515645.1 Sinocyclocheilus grahami
CCACAGTTTGGGTGCAAATGTGCACATTTAAGTCTGGCCTAAAGGTCAAAACCCATATGCTGTCCATGTGTGGTTGTAAACGTCTCGCTGATGCAGGTGGGTAGAAACATTAAACATTTATGGTGATTTGGCAATTGTTTGGGCACCTTTATTCCTTGACTTAATGACTTTTTCACATTTGTTCAGTTTTTGTGCGCACCTGGTTTATATAATTTTTTTTGTGTGTGTGTTATGCTAGTGTTGTGTGAAATAATATTTATAGGCAGTTTGGACTTTGCCACACTGACAAATATTTTTAAACATTATATATATATATATATAT
>NW_015535441.1:0-322 GCF_001515645.1 Sinocyclocheilus grahami
CTAAGTTATATCCAAACATTATTTCCCACTGAAATTCTATTTCACTTGAATATGCAACACACTACAGAAGTTAAATGCATGGAAAAATCATCATGGTGAAAACATTCATCACAGACATCAGCACTTACTGTACATACAATATGATAGTTTAATAAGCAAAATGACTGTGATCTTTTCCACTTCTGAATGACTCTAATCATCACTGTGCTCTCATTCTCCATCCCTGCTGTCCTTAATTGCCCCGTCCTCTTTAACGTTTACACTTAACCGGTGACACCAACTGCTCAGTCAGAGCACGCTCATGAACCTACACCCGTCATTA
>NW_015535442.1:0-322 GCF_001515645.1 Sinocyclocheilus grahami
GCTTCATATTATTTTATTTCTGAATACAACATGAATGACTCTTTGTGAATCAGACTATGATATGCTTTGACGACTAAAGTTTGCCCTGTGTAAGATTTTAAGAACGTGGTATTTGTACTGAATTACTGAGTTATACTGAGTAAGCCGAACCTCAATTAATGTACATTTCTGTTAAATTATATGAATAAATGTATGTGAACATTTGTCACACAACTTGCACAATAATAGCCTAAGTATAAAAGAGAAAAACAGACACTGTAGGCTACTTTGGAAAAGTAAATGAAGTAACAGCGGTGCTTTCATGTTCCTGGTCAATAAAAAA
>NW_015535443.1:0-322 GCF_001515645.1 Sinocyclocheilus grahami
AATGAAAATTGGACCTCAAACTAAAGTGTGTGTGTGGGGGGGGGGGGATTTTTTTTAAAGCAAAATTATAAATAAACTGATTCATATTTTAAAATCAAGGCAAGTCAGCAAATTGTTGGTGGATTGACCTTTTGTTTGTTTACTCTGCATTTTTTCCTCCCCTCATTCACAGCTTGTCATTATTTCGGGGTCCTCTTAGGTAAAGACCCAGCACTGAGCAACACTGATGGCAGCACATCTGGAATCAATACAGCCAAACTGGGTAACTAGAGGGTTTGGGGGGGAGTTAGGGCTAAGGGTTGGGCTAGTTACGGTTTTGGCC
>NW_015535444.1:0-322 GCF_001515645.1 Sinocyclocheilus grahami
AATAATAATAATAATAATAATTATTATTATTATTATTATTATTGAAACTTAAATCTATTTTAACTATTTCAAAAAATCTTATATTAGGTAATTAAACCATATTTTCAAATTATGAGGTTATATTCATAGTATAACTGAGGTGAGTATGCCTGTGTAGAAATGACATATAAGGAGAGACTTCTGTCATGAATGTACAGAATTGCTGCACAGGACTGAAGAGAGCAAATCGCTCTTGAATTTAAATTACTCACTTAACATAAATTTTAAAGAAATAGGGCCCAAAGATGAAGAGCTTGAAAAGAGTCCGCACATTCAAACATTA
>NW_015535445.1:0-321 GCF_001515645.1 Sinocyclocheilus grahami
CCATGGCAGGTTGTGTTCACTATCTGGCAGGTGAACAGAATGTGTGCATGTGTAAAAGCTTACATCTGTGCAGTGTTGGACAAGCTAATCCAATAATAACTGGAAAAAAAATAATAAAAAATCTATAGCTATCAAGCTAAGTGGCTAAGCTTCTCTTTAGCCAATAAATGGGAAAGGTAGCTTGTTTCTTTAAAGCGAACTCTTTTTTTTAATAATAGGAAGCTGTAATTTGTTCAAATAATATAATTATATATGTATTTTTTTATTTTTAAAATGTATTTTATATATATATATACAGTATATATATATATATATATATAT
>NW_015535446.1:0-321 GCF_001515645.1 Sinocyclocheilus grahami
TTAGTTGAAATTAACTAATTTTGTGCATGAATCAATGCTTCTCACTGCCTGATGTTTTATCTTGGTTTGGGTTCAGTGCCAATTTGTCTTTTTAACAGGTTGTAGACCATTTGAAGACATCTGTGCTTCCACATGCAGCAACATTCTTGGCTCTGAGTTTAAACTTCCCTGAAGAAAGTTCTGCATTTTGACAATTGCACTGTTTTCTCCTCCAAGGCATTAAATGAAAGGAACTGTATTTTCAATTACACATACAGTACAAAAATAGTTCTAAATAGAACCTGATCAGGATTATTTTATTTTTATTTTTACATAAAAAAA
>NW_015535447.1:0-321 GCF_001515645.1 Sinocyclocheilus grahami
TTTTTTTTATTTCTTTTGATTAACGTAATGCATCCTTGCTGAATAAAAGTATTAATTTCTTGTATTGGAACACATTTTAACACAGCATGCTCTCAGTCACTGGTCATGTGAAAATGAAGTTGTGCTGCAGCCACCTGACATGCAGCGCTTCCCACTTCAGGATTTCCTGCCAGGCTTGATTGTTGTTACGATTGTGAATCTGGATTATACTGGTCATGTCTTCTGGAGCAAGACTGTCATCCTTCCAGCACCACCTAGCAAACAACAAACAGCAATTAGCTATTTATAGCAATTCAGAAAAAGAAAAAAAGACTGATTTTC
>NW_015535448.1:0-321 GCF_001515645.1 Sinocyclocheilus grahami
AAAAAAGCAGTTTAGGGAATACTCTGAATTTAAGATTAGATTTGAGCTCATAAAATAGATTTATTGAGCATAGAGTTCTCCTGATTTTCTCAACCGCATTAAACTTGGCAGCCAAATGTATGTTCTCTTATCCAGTAACATGTTTTTGGCCTCTTGTTAGGTCCTGGAGTACAAAAATGACCTCAAACAGTACTGGAAGAGGGGATATGGACATGACGTCAACCGTAAATCCAGCTGCCCTCTCTTTCATGATATTTTCAAGCGTCTTGAAAAGGCTGCTAATGACTACAGGTTAGGAGATTGAGATGTGGACTGGTTCCC
>NW_015535449.1:0-321 GCF_001515645.1 Sinocyclocheilus grahami
TAAATGTCAATGTATCTGATATAAATGGTCAGCATATTTTATGTACTATATTTTGATTTTTATATATAGGCGTATACAAAGCAGATAGGATACTATAGTTGCAGATTTCGCTGCATGTATGGTAATATTTCTATTAAATATGAAACATTCTGAAATTAGATGTCTGTTCCTGAAACTTTAGTCTTAATGGGAGATGGAGAAAAATTATGTGGAATATCTTGTGCTTTATTTCCAAATTAGCTGTCAATGCATGTTTTGCCTCTTCTGCTTTGTTTAACTTTAATAATACACTGCACATATTTTTCTAAATCAGCGAATGCA
>NW_015535450.1:0-321 GCF_001515645.1 Sinocyclocheilus grahami
AAAATCTTTTCTCAAAGCATATCATCATGTTTAGATATAACTTATGACTGTTAAAATACAACACTACTGGGAAAATGTTCTAACTCCTGTCTGGGAATTGCGACATCTTTGGCAGTTTCTTTGCTGCTGGCAGCGCAGGGAATTTCCTAAAAAGCTAGCGGTGTGGTGGTTTAATGAAACACGAGCTGGAAGGGAGTATTTGAGGGAAGCTATCTGTCACTGTTAGCTCATGGGAAACGCCGGGGGGAGCAGATAAGCGCAGCGGAATGCGGTTTTCACTGTTTTTCCCACCTGTGAGACTATTATTGGACCTTTGGCTTT
>NW_015535451.1:0-321 GCF_001515645.1 Sinocyclocheilus grahami
CAAATTAAAATTAGTGTGTCAGATTGGTCGAGACGCTACAGTTATTGTCAAATGTTTCCTCACCTTAAGGTCCCTGGGACTGAGAGGAGGTTTCTGTGCCACAGGACAACATGATGAACACATGTTCTCCGAGCCTCAGAGAGAAGCAGAAAGAAGCCATTGAGTGTTTGACACAATGACAGTAAAAAATGGAGCCATGGAAGCGACTCTCCCATGGTAAGCTCCAGAACTAAACTGAAAAGATAAAAGCATGGGTATTTGAGAAGAGTGTGAGCCGAGGGTCCTGCTGGGCTTTTGTGGCTTTATTCTAGTCTCTTCTTC
>NW_015535452.1:0-321 GCF_001515645.1 Sinocyclocheilus grahami
TTTTTTTTTCTTTTTTAGCTTCCGGAGGATTTGGAGAAGATATAGCGCCACCTACAGTCAGCCTCTGTCAGTCTTACCGGATCCAAAGCTGCTCACCGCAGAGACGAGCGCAGCAAATCAGAACAAGATGGTGTTTAAATCAAACCATAATCACACCATCGACCTCTCCATTAATGACATCAGAGCTGCGCTTTTCCAGCAAGACGCGTATTTAGATGCGCACAGCTGCGCGCTTTTATTCTGAGTGTTACTGTGAGCTGTTGACTGAAGGTGAAGGTTAATTTAATACAAATGCTTATTTTACGCATCAAATTACCTGTA
>NW_015535453.1:0-321 GCF_001515645.1 Sinocyclocheilus grahami
ATATATATATATAAATACAGTACATAATGATTATAAAATAAATGAGTCAATGAATGATAAATTAACAATATTAAATAATCTGTTGAATAATTATTAATAAATAATTGTGAATAATAGATTTGATTAATCCATTACACATTATTGTGACATTGTTACAGTGTAATTACACAAATAATTACTATTAGGAGTAATATTAATTATCTATATGTACTTATTATATGCTTAAGGTTAGGGCTAGGATTTGGTTTAGGGTCAGTTGCTTGTTATCATGCATAATATACTGTCATTACCATAGTACGTACATGTAACGCAGGGCTGCTG
>NW_015535454.1:0-321 GCF_001515645.1 Sinocyclocheilus grahami
GGCTGTTTTTCAGATGGAGCTTAATGTTGAGACAGGACACATAGACGAATCCCCTCCCCTTCACTGCAGTCCAGATCTGATGGAAGACAATGAGTTATTACAAGGCGATAGAGCGTATATATTGTATGAAAGACACAAGAAGCCTTTGAAGAGGATCTTGCTTGTAGATCACTGTACCCGTGTCTGTGTGTTTGTAATTCAAGCGGCCGTGTGTTTTTGTTGGCATCCTATCATAACACATTGTAGGACCTTACATACCTGCTATCTTTTATTACGCACTTATATTCTTTTGGCGGTGGCACCAGTGCTGGTGCTGGACAT
>NW_015535455.1:0-320 GCF_001515645.1 Sinocyclocheilus grahami
GGACCCACCTGCGCTCTGCTGAGATTTGACCAGTCGCGTGGCTCGCTCCACACACACGATCAGGCAGCCCGTGACTTTGGGGTCAAGAGTGCCGCTGTGGCCGGTTTTTTCGACACGAAGAATTCTCTTGATCCAAGCGACAACTTCATGGGAAGAGGGGTTTGCAGGTTTGTCCAGATTAATGAAACCAGTCCTGGGGGGACAGATTAAAAACACTCGTAGGAACTCATGGTACAACTCAAAACGCTTGCATTTTTGGAGAAGCCATCAGTCATGGGTGATAGATAGCAGGTCATCTTTGCACAGAGTGCTAATGCAAT
>NW_015535456.1:0-320 GCF_001515645.1 Sinocyclocheilus grahami
AAAAAAAAGAAAAGAAAAGCTAGAAGAATCTTCGGTCAGAAAGTAAAATAATGTGTTATAAGGGTTGCACATATAAAATGTTAACAGTTAAAAATATAAAAGCAATGCTGTCACTTTTAGGGGGTAGTGAGGTCAGTGGGGTCTCCCTGGTTTTGAGTGGCAGAGAGTGGCTGAGGAAACCGACTGATCCTGTTACAGCTGGAAGATTTGCTTTGAGATTATGTAATGCATTAGTATTTATATTTTTCCCAAAACACTTTCCGGTAACCTCACAAAGTTTTATCAATGTCAATGCTTCCCTTTTCACAATAAAGGAATTT
>NW_015535457.1:0-320 GCF_001515645.1 Sinocyclocheilus grahami
TATGTAGGCCTAACCACAAATACAATTTCACAACAATTTAAAAAATGCTGAACCTTGAAAGACCGGACACCATGCTCTCTAACCTTCAGCAGCAAAAATATAATTCCTGCATTCTGACGCCACGTGACTGATGCACTTGGCCCTTATACTCTCAGCGAACAGATACCGTGATCTCAGCTTAGTAAGACAAGGTTTCCCATTCCCTACACTGAGCACAAATACCCTATTATACAGCCTGGCCTTCTTTGTCCAAGCATTGGTCTAATGGCCAAAAGTAATTAGGCTAAGTGACAGGGGTCCTTCTTCACAACTGTTAAATG
>NW_015535458.1:0-320 GCF_001515645.1 Sinocyclocheilus grahami
AAAAATGTTATCAATAATAACAAATTGGTATTGGAGTCGGCCATGAAACATCGAGACTGGTGCATCTCTACTGACGGCGAACACAGGCTTTTCCATCCTTCTGTCCAGTGCTCCACTTTAAGAGAAGGATTAGTCTTGTGAGGAATGTTTGTAGTAAAGCTGCTTCAGTTAGTCAGAATCCACTCAGTTTTTCACTTGGCCCTTTTAAAGCAATACTTGAAATATTTGAAGGATACATGCCAATATTTTAAAACATTCTTTAATTTTATTGTAATTAGTAGGGATGGGCGATATGGGCTTAAAAATATATCACGATAATT
>NW_015535459.1:0-320 GCF_001515645.1 Sinocyclocheilus grahami
CCCGTTGTTGGACTGAATTCATCAAGCCACTCTGACGGATTGTAAGGTGTTGGGTAAAAACACTGCGATGTCTCTCCATGATCAATTCCAGCACATGTACAGAGAAACGACGGTGGTGAGTGAAGTCATCATTACCTCCTAATAGACTCGGTGTAATGACCACTTTCACTCTCTTCTGCTCTTTCTTTCAGCCCCTTTCTCTCTGTCTGATGACAGTCATCTAATGGAGACTAAGCAGGATCATTCCCCATCTCCTTAAAACACAGCCCGCCGCTCTCTTTAATTCAATAGCTCTTTTCCCCCATTCCATCTGGGGCAGT
>NW_015535460.1:0-320 GCF_001515645.1 Sinocyclocheilus grahami
AAGAAAGAAAGAAAGAAAGAAAGAAAGACTGTACCTACACCACAGTATATTAAATTTCAGAAGAAAAAAAAATTTACAAAATAAATAAATAGCTCAATTGAAAACTGACAATTTTCCTCTGTTATAGAATGATCTCTGCTTTAGATCAGCATAACAGACTGAGCAATAATCATGTGTCTGCTTATGCTTCTGTTGCTGTCTGTGGAGAAAAAGTGACAATTCACTCCTAACGTTGTTTCACTTAAGAAAAAAAATCAAATCAAGAGCAGTGAATTACATCAGACACATAATTTAAGAGACATCCAACTCTTTCACTTACA
>NW_015535461.1:0-320 GCF_001515645.1 Sinocyclocheilus grahami
TCTAGTCGTCTGTCCAAATATGATCATGTTCTTTGCTTTTGTCTTCTGGGTTGTTTCTGAAGGTCAGTGTTTCTAATAATTACAGTATATTAATTAATCAGAAAATCACACCATACCTGCTCACGTGACTCTTAATGGATCAGTTCTCTTTTATAATCAGTGTCATATTTTAAAGTCTTACCAGCAGTGACTGAAGCAGCATGTGTTTGATGGGAGTTTTATATAATGTCCTGTAATGATGACAGTCACACTCCTGAGCTCTTTCAGTCATATGTTTGCTAATACAGCGGCAAGAATAAGTTTGTGAATATATTTCTGCA
>NW_015535462.1:0-320 GCF_001515645.1 Sinocyclocheilus grahami
TTTATTTTATTTATTTACGAGAGAACTTTCAGGAATGAGCCAGAATTCTTACTTTGCATCGCCATTGCCGGTTTATTTTATTTTATTTTTCTGCCAACACCGGTTTCCATGGATCTGTGATCCTGCCTGTCTTTTGAATTTGTTCTTCGAATTTGTGAATTGGTTTATTGAATTGTAATAAAACTACATGTACAGCTGTGTTGCAGTATTTACATTTACTTTTGTCTAGATTAAATATTCAGTAAATTGTTGTTACAATTGGTTAGCTGAATTTCTTAGTATAACCTTTCACACCATCTTGCGATTGCATAAGCTGTGAC
>NW_015535463.1:0-320 GCF_001515645.1 Sinocyclocheilus grahami
TTTTATTTTCTGGATTTATATCTTGAGACCTGTGCATTGATAGTGATATTTAATGTTTTGAAGAATAAATAGATAAATATGTGTTGTACCTTTTGGCAGGTTTTTGTCTTGTCTTTGATTTTTATAAAGCATATTTCATCAAACATTTAAACAAGTATTTAAGAGATACAATGTCCTGTGTCTGTTTCATGTGCCAAATTGTGCTTGTTAAACAAGCCCTTCCTGGCAGTGCACTGAATACAAATATATAACTGCTTTGTCACGTAAACAGTTGGTCATTAAAGTGAAGAACCAAGATAAGTATGTCTTGTGTATTTTTT
>NW_015535464.1:0-320 GCF_001515645.1 Sinocyclocheilus grahami
CTCTGTCCTCACAATGCTGGCACATTGTAACTACATACCAGGAAAAAAAAAAACAGTACGCATGTTAACATGCTATACATTCTTAGCATAAAGCTAGTTTGGGTTTTAATCAAGTATGAATGTCTTTCAGTTTTGTGATGTTTTGCGTAACAAACGCTATATATATGTGCCTTGAAAAAACGTACCAAATCACTGAGTTTGTGTGACACTTTGCTTCATGTTTTTGTTGGTTATCATGGTGAATATTTTTTTTTTCAAATTTATTTTAATCATTCCTTTTCTCTTTTAATAAAAAAAATTGGATTAAAAAAAAAAAAAAA
>NW_015535465.1:0-320 GCF_001515645.1 Sinocyclocheilus grahami
ACACTTCATAATGTGCATTACTTGAATCTAGGGATGTAAATAAATAAATCAGAATAAATCATGCCCTTTGACCTTTAAGTAAACAGCATAAATAATTACATAAAGAGTTTTTACTTCTGAGAAATTAAATTTCCATTTTCATGTTTTTTTTTAATCAAAAGTGCAAAATAGACATTTTCAAAGTCACTAAGAATAAGTTTTCATTTTCAAAGTTACCAAGATGACAAGCATCTTAAAATGTAACACTCCTAGCGTAAGACAAAATAACCAAAAACGCATCTTAGTCAAACCATTTAAAGAAATGACAGACTCAATGTGAA
>NW_015535466.1:0-319 GCF_001515645.1 Sinocyclocheilus grahami
TCCCTTGTTCTTTATCCTTCAACCAAATGCACAAAATGCAATTTAACACCTATCATATAATCCAGACCTTTACACTATACTGGGAATTATTATATGTTCTAAAGAATTCAAAGACTTCACAACTCTTACCTCATGATACTGGTGGACATGCTTTCCGTAACAGAATTCATACTTCCACCATCCAACGCCCTAGACAGAAACAAACATATGTTAAACTTAAAGATCTATAATTATAGAAGAAAAACATCCATCCATCCTCACCCCATGCAGACAGTATGAGCCACTCAGAAACTCGTTGATCAGCTGTTCATCAGTCAGA
>NW_015535467.1:0-319 GCF_001515645.1 Sinocyclocheilus grahami
CATGGCTCTCAGTAATTACACCCGGGAGTTTACAAATGATTTTTTTAGGGGCCGATAGTAGAAGAAAGAGAGATAATACACAGCCATCAGACACTCCGAACTCCCCCAAACTCACCAATTAAAGGCATCTGCAGCAGCTGCAATTGCGCGTCGAGGGAAAGGCAATGAGAGGCAGAGAGAATGAAGATGGCAGGCTTTAAAGAAACACCTGAAGGTGCTGTGCAATGGAGGAAAGGCAGGCTAGAGCAGGTTTGGGGGCCCATCCAGGTGTGCACTGGGTAAAAATAACAGGCCTCACAACACAGCGCTGCTTCAATGG
>NW_015535468.1:0-319 GCF_001515645.1 Sinocyclocheilus grahami
AGAGAGAGAGAGAGAGAGAGAAAGAGAAATCTGATGTTTCAGAGCTCTGTGTCAGTTAAAAACAAATATGTAGTTTGCTCCCCTCTAAATGACTGGGTGAGGCTTGTTTGCCTCCATCCGTTACCCAATGATCCCTCCTTCCCTTCTCTCAGTGCATATCTGACCTCTTCAAACACTTTCTACATTACAGCCTGTGTCCGTAGGGTTGAAACTACCAATCATTTTGACAATTAATCCATAAAATATTTGTTTGATTACCCATTTCACAAAGCCAATTTTTCCCCATTTTTATTCAAAGTATTTGATTGTTAAATATAAA
>NW_015535469.1:0-319 GCF_001515645.1 Sinocyclocheilus grahami
GATTTTATCATGTAAATGTCACGCATGCAAAATGATTCTGCATGTATATGTCATTTTAGAAATCCATAAAATTCAGGTAGTTTTTCTGTACAGGTCCACCCAGCATAATGCCACAAAAACTAATCGAGTAACAAAATGTCCTGTTACTTGCTGTTTCTCATGGTTGCAGCTGGATATAAAGTAGCTTACATTTCATCATCCCTGCTAGGACACTGTGTTCGGGGTATGAGCATTAGAAATAGCAAGGTTTACCTTAGCCAGTATCACTAATAACATGTAACAGAGCTGGTTTGTATTTTAATATATATGGCAATTAATT
>NW_015535470.1:0-319 GCF_001515645.1 Sinocyclocheilus grahami
ATATATATATAACAGGGACAATGCACTAGCCATTGTTACACACAGACAACTGTTCAACCAATGTGAACATTGAGTACCTTAGGCTTATTCAGGCTGATTAAGTTGACATTTTCTTTATGTATGCAGGATAATTTACATTTTAAGTTAGTGACTTTGTATATGTATGTGTGTAACAATGGCTAGTGTATTGTCCCTGTTATAACATCACCATGATCAAAAAAGTAGTACAAATATACATGTGTATATACAGATAACTTATACTTGTGAGTATATTTTGTACTTAATCAAACAATGGCATATTGAAATACCTAAGCACATA
>NW_015535471.1:0-319 GCF_001515645.1 Sinocyclocheilus grahami
AAAAAATTCTAAATGTCATCAATTTTTTCTTTCCATTACGGATTTTCTACAACTTACCTGAAAGCCAGACGTTCTGAGTTCTTGAGACACTATTTGCCATGTCTGCTCCAGGTCTTCAGCTGTGGGTTCTGTCTGAAGGATCTTCAGGCTAGGTTTCCTTCGTTTCACTCTTTTTTTCTAAAGATCACAAAAAATAATTTATTTGTACAATCCTTAAAAGTAAAATGTAAAATTTCAACACTTCTACCAAAACAATAAAAGATTAGATAAGCCAGACAGACAGGAGGACTTTTTCTGAAGAACAGTGGCCAGTTTAACT
>NW_015535472.1:0-319 GCF_001515645.1 Sinocyclocheilus grahami
CAGACATTATTGGTCTTTCCACATTTGCAGCTGTAAAATCCGCCTGGTGAAACCTCAATATCAGCAACTAATAAATTGTGGTGGTTGCTGTAACCTTTACAGTTGTGACTTTGCTCATGATTTGAATGTGTGTCCGGTCTGTTTGCAGCTCTATTTTGTTGCTGCTTATGTGACTGTTGAAAGAATCAAGATGACCACAATACACAGAGGGGCACGTGTGCCGTTTATGAATGTGTGCGTGTGTTTAGAACCTGATGAGACGAGAGGGTCAGAGTTCAAATTCAGCCCCAGACGGACAACCATGCCCTTATGAATGACC
>NW_015535473.1:0-319 GCF_001515645.1 Sinocyclocheilus grahami
GTATAAATGATTAGACATGTGTAATCAAAGAGTATGAATGTTTATACGTGCTTAGACATGCGCATGTAGTAGTGTGTTTATGAAAGGGCACGTGCATGTGCTTTTCTTGCATTTATTTTTAGCATTAATCCCCACCACTGAGTTGCATGTATTTGTTTAGCACTTTCATCCTGATGAAGACAAACAAAATAAATCCAGAGAAGTGCCCAAATATGACATTCCAGAATTGCTCAGAAAAGTACACGTTAGTGCTGAGATATTTTATATTTGTTTGTACCTCTATATTTGTTCTCAAAAAAGCAAGTGATTTACGTGATTG
>NW_015535474.1:0-319 GCF_001515645.1 Sinocyclocheilus grahami
CTAGATACTAGCACAACAAATTGATATCAAGATGCAGTTTCATGATGTGAAATGTCTCAATACTGGTATGTGTTTTCTCATCACAGCTTTTTGTGTACAGCTTTTTAATACGTAGTGCTGCCATAGGGATATTTTATGCTTTGTGAAATAAAAATGGGTCATTAGACAAGATGTGCAATAACAGTTCTGGCTTTAGGAGTCATTTAGGAGACTTGCCATTTTCTATTCTCTCTTGTTATTTGACCCACACACATCATTTAAGGCATATTTAGGAGAGATGGTATCCACAAAGCAGACTTTTAGATTCCAGAGAAAACAA
>NW_015535475.1:0-319 GCF_001515645.1 Sinocyclocheilus grahami
GATTTGATTGATTTCTAGTATTAAAATAATAATCCTGCTCTGTGACGAGTTTATATTGCTACATCTCTGTTAGGCCTCCACAAAGTGGATGGAATCTTCCATTAAGCAAACAGAATGACTGACCACAGAGCATCTGCCGCTCTGCCACGCTTGCTCATGGAAAAAGGATCTAAGACGTGGCATCTGCGACTAACTCTTACCTGTAACCATAGCAACGAATGACACACTGTTGGAGGCTAGGAAAATCAGTTTCATGATGGGAGTGAGATGTCCAGGAGAGGGGTTCACTGTGTGCTATTGTGCCATTCTGGGAACCTCT
>NW_015535476.1:0-319 GCF_001515645.1 Sinocyclocheilus grahami
AGATGCAGCAGGGTTTGAGTAAACCTGAGGAACAGAGAAAACAGATGTTTTGTCCACATTAATGTTGTTAATTAAATCAGAGGGAAGTCAGAAATGATAGAGGTTACAATATGATGCTGTTTATGTATACACACATATTTTTTGTTACAGATGAAATTGTTGTTTGCAAACAAACACCTATAAACTACAAAAGAAACCCTGATGTGAGACAGCAGGTGAGACTCACGTGATGCCTTGTGGCAGGTGCTCGGAGTCTTCATCTACGTCTACATCTTCCTCCTCCTCACCTCCTGCTTCCTCCATCAGAGGGGTCATCACC
>NW_015535477.1:0-319 GCF_001515645.1 Sinocyclocheilus grahami
AATTGATTCTATGCACCTTCGTGTTTTATTCTTCATTTTATTTAACATAATTTATCTATTTTGTTAAAATTGGGATGTAATGAGAATCATACAGCTTTGACACATTTTTTTTTCTATTGAAATCCTAATAATTCTACAACATTCTCATGATTTTATGAAACAACGGGATTTTTAAACGTATAAATGTAAATATTTTTTCCTAACATTTGAAATAGTCCAGACATGTTCTTTGCAGGCTGTGAGATTAATTAATAGTAATAATTATTATTATAATAGAAAGCTCCCAAAAAGGGGTATTAATAAAAAAAAAAAAAATATA
>NW_015535478.1:0-319 GCF_001515645.1 Sinocyclocheilus grahami
TAGATCTTTAGTAATTCATAGGACATTATTCAAGGTAGAATTAGAGTTTTGTATTTATATCAATTCAGACTAAACTTGATCATTCATTGCCTTAACTTTAGAAATACTTTGATGACTGTAGCGGCATTTGTACATTTTGTCCCATGAAATGTCATTACTAATCGTTATAAAGCTGAATTCCACCATTACAAATGATTTAGGATAACGGATGTAGATTTTTCACAGCCCGAGGGCAACAATTATCCTGTAGAATTGTGGTTTAACGAGTCTGGGCAAAATGCAGATGCATTTTATAATAATTTGCTAGAGGTGATGTATG
>NW_015535479.1:0-319 GCF_001515645.1 Sinocyclocheilus grahami
CTCGGTCAAGCTCTCAGGTGTGGCAATGGTGATGGTGTCTCCACAATCTGAGATGCCTGGGGTCTCATCTGCGGCCACGTTACGCACGATGATCTGGTGGCCTCCGTGTGATTGGCTGACGATCTGCCGCACCACCTTCATGATGTGACTGTCCATCTGAAGTCAGACACACCGAGCAATATGGTTACACCATTTGGCTGACAAACTGTCCTTTTTCATCTTGCTAATATTTGCTTCAAGTTGACATTGACGTGAGGCAAAAATTTGAAATTAACCTGCTGCTGATTATCTTGGATTATTACTTCTTCACCTTGAGTTG
>NW_015535480.1:0-319 GCF_001515645.1 Sinocyclocheilus grahami
TTTTTTTATTTTCTTAACAAATGTGTTTTAATAAACTGTTATTAAATATTGTGTGCATTGCTCTCTGGGCAGAATATTGTTAGACATTTTCCTTTCTGTGTTCCTTACCAATACTTCAGAAAACACTAAAAGTGTCTTAAAGTAAAACCAGTAATTCAGTTTTCTTTTTATGAAACAAGGAAATGAACTTGATCAATCATTGTGTTTATGTGATAAATATTATTAAAAACATATGATTTGTGTATAATGTTTGGAATCAGTGTCTCTAAAATATTGTGTTATCATAACCGTGGACTAAGCTAACAATGAATCAGTACTT
>NW_015535481.1:0-319 GCF_001515645.1 Sinocyclocheilus grahami
ACACACACACACACACACATACACGCTTCTATCTAAATGCCAAACTGAAGTTCAGCCTGAGCAGCATAGCGGGACTCAGACACTGTGTATTATTCTCGAAGGGCTTATCTTAACAAAATATAGAAACCGCAACAACAAAAAGAACACAAAATACAGTCCTTGTGAGCCTAAGTTAAGTGATTCAGTGTTTACTTGTATTGACCCATGATGTGCTGTAGACGCAGAATTAACTCGAGACACTCTCTATTACTCTCACAAATTAATTTTGGGGGGCTTCATCTCATAAGTGGCCTTCGAGATATTTCACACACAAACACTT
>NW_015535482.1:0-319 GCF_001515645.1 Sinocyclocheilus grahami
GTGTATTTTATCAGTGTGTGTTTTTGCTGTTGTTGTAGTCTGTCGTGGGCTGCTTCCAGGCATTAGTGAATCTGATCGAGGACAATGCAGTTCTGCTGGCTGGCGTGGCTTTGGGAATCGCTGCTTTAGAGGTATTTGCTTCATTTTTACTTTCAACTTGAGGAATTCAGCACATGCACCCAATGACAAAAGATGATCAACATCTCAGTATGTGATACAGTAGAATTAATGGTCTGAATTATTGGCAAAGCTTTATGCATTACATTGCATTTTAAATTGGTTTGATATTCATTTGGATGAATTTTAGGAAAGGTCTGGC
>NW_015535483.1:0-319 GCF_001515645.1 Sinocyclocheilus grahami
TAAAATCTTGTTCTGTGCCTATTTGTTTCTGTGTTAGTGAATGAGAGGACTGAAATGAGAGAACAGAAGCATCTCTCGCCCACTTTCCACACTACAGCTCTGAGAATTGATGGTGGTCCATACTCAGCAGGGAGCAAGAAAAGCGCAGATCATGTACGTATTCTCTCACTGCTGCTCTAATGCACATTACAAGAGGAAGGAGTGAGAGAGGGAGGAATTGTCCAGTGTAATCCCAGATCCCCGTCTCATTCAGCATCTGACAGACAAGGGGAGCAATAAGCATCAGAACTGAACTCTAAAGCCTCTTTCCCCCAGCCCT
>NW_015535484.1:0-319 GCF_001515645.1 Sinocyclocheilus grahami
ACTTGTGTTTGATGATACTTGTCTTTATTATTTACTTTGATTTATGAAGTAATGTGGATTTATCAACCTGATAAATTAAAGGATTTATGTTAAAATAACACAGAGCCATAACATATATTTTTACATCTATGCAAATGCATATACAATATTTGTAACTTAAGTAATAATAAAATAAAGAGACAGTTATTTAACACAGTCTTAAAGTTACAGTTACAACCGGCCCTTTGATGGCAGCCATAATGCTGAAGTGGCCCTCAGTGGCACCCCTGCTTTAGAGTATCGTTTCATTTTAAAAGTCCTTTTATGTTTTAATATTTGT
>NW_015535485.1:0-319 GCF_001515645.1 Sinocyclocheilus grahami
AAAAAAAAACAGACAAACTTGCTCATGTCTTAAGATAAGTAGATGATGTATGCTGTTGCTAAGAACAGTGTTAATTTCCAGTAAGCAAACAGACAGCCCCAAAACATCTGATATTACATCACCATCTTTGTATAAAACTGCTTTAAAAAGCAATAAATGCAGGAATGCGAGACATGTTACACAAACACACACAGATATCTGGGTCAGTGGTGGGCGTATGCATTCCTGCTGTTTGACTACATTTACTAATGCCCTGTGAAAGCAAACACACACACTGGAAGTGTTACAGTGACTCCAACAGTCTGGTCAGAATGAAAGC
>NW_015535486.1:0-318 GCF_001515645.1 Sinocyclocheilus grahami
GTGTCATTCTTGAGAATGGCAAGGGCTAAGGGATCTTCACTGTGGGACTGTGTTGCCTTGTGTAACATTATTTTATCCCCTGAGACACAAGTGTGGTCTGTCAATGCCTGGACCTTCCACTGTGTGCAGGCATCACTGTACTGAAGGGGCAGCTGCAATAGCTCTGTTTGTGCAGTCTCATGGTCACCTTGCTCTTCATCTGCAAAACACATCACTGAAGTCAGGCAGATGCTCAGGAGAAACTGATAAATTCTTCACCCCCTATTTACAAAAGGTATTACAAAAAAGTAGCAAAAGTATTTTGTACATGGCACCATG
>NW_015535487.1:0-318 GCF_001515645.1 Sinocyclocheilus grahami
CACAGGCGTCTTCCAGCTGATTTTCATCAAGAATGATGTCGAAAAGCTCCTGGATAGAGAACAAACAAGCGTGTGAAGAGGGAAATGAACTGTTAGAGAGCAGAGAATGAGAGAAAGGGTGATCGGTTTATCGCAAGTAATTATTCAATTAACTCACTGAAGGGCACTGGGCCAGTTTGTCTGCTGCCACCATCTGCACATTGAGATGCTTTGCCTGAGACTTTCCTCTAGACTTTATTAACCGCTGCAAAACCTGGAAGATGGACAAACCAGAAACAATATCCCAGCAAAATATCAGTGTTGAACAACAGAAAGACA
>NW_015535488.1:0-318 GCF_001515645.1 Sinocyclocheilus grahami
TTTTTTTTAACTTCATTCTTGAAATAAAGACTTCTGTTCTGAACTTACTGACCTGAGCTTATTAAATGGCATTGTTTCTGAATTACATTCACCTGGGCAATATTTAGTAGATATCATGTTTTAATGATTAATTAGGAAGTTTGTCTTAAAATTGTAATGTCCTAAAGGCAGAATGAGAGCTGTGGAGTGACCTACAGAGATTTCAAGGGTTAAAGTCATTCTCCACTCATCTAATCTAATACAGTGGGCCGCGGAGCGCTCCATATTTCTCTTTTCAGCAGTCTAATGGCCAAGCAATCACTTTTGCATTGGAAAACA
>NW_015535489.1:0-318 GCF_001515645.1 Sinocyclocheilus grahami
CAACAATAAAATAATAATTAATAAGCCCCGTTCTTTAAACATGATAATCTATGAGGTGCTAGGGAGAAGAGATTTTCAAAACCCTCTCACTTGCCATGTAATTTAAGACAAACAATATCAAATTAGTTGACTCTACCCATGACACATGCTATATTATGAGGTTGAAGAATATATAAACAAAATAAATAAATAAATGATTGCAAATTATGTTGTTGCAAAAGACTGTGGAAAGGCAGTGCAACCAAATTAATACCTATTCTGACGTGTTGATCTGTTACTCAATTTTTAGATTATACTGTAAAATTTATGCTAATGTAA
>NW_015535490.1:0-318 GCF_001515645.1 Sinocyclocheilus grahami
AGTTTGATCCCACAGACAGCAGACGTAGATCAACACACACACACATTAATCATTCAGCAGCCATCAGGCGACATGTGAAACACACACACACACCTCAATCAGATCAAAAAAAAAAATACTTGTCACTAAAAATATTATATATTACTTTTTTTTATTATTTGAATAAATAATAATATTTAATATTTTAAAAGGAATATATTAAATATAACTTAACATCTACGTATGGCATGCTGTCATACACCATAGGAAATAACTAACCAGACAAAAATCTTGTTTTTTTTTTATAATCGTTTATCAAGACATGATTTTTTTATTTTG
>NW_015535491.1:0-318 GCF_001515645.1 Sinocyclocheilus grahami
TTTGTAAGACATTATAGTTTTGCATGAAATGTACCTGGCATTTATAAATAATAAATTAACAGCTATTGCAGCAGACTATGTGTACCAGGAACAAACCATGTGAACCTTGTTTACTCTTAAGAAAGGCTATATGATAAAGTAAACTCATTAAGAAGATCACACCTTCTAACAAGGTGTATGATCTTCTTTAAAGTTGTCTGTCCCTGTCATGCAGTGTAGGTGGGTCATCGCTAATGAGCACAGCATGTACTGTCTGTGTGCCATATGTGTTGCTAATGTATAGTATCTGTTTACCACGTGTTTACATGGTCTGGATAA
>NW_015535492.1:0-318 GCF_001515645.1 Sinocyclocheilus grahami
TTGTTAACACAGTCTTTATGGAATCTGAACCAAAAAAAGTTCTTATGTTTCCCATCACTAATAATCTTAGGGAGAGACTAAAAGTTCCAAAAAGGATTGCCTTGGTCAAAATGCTCTTTAAAATTTGGTTGTTCTGTTTTATTTATTACGCAAGGGTATTTGCAGAAGTTCAAATGCAATGCAACATTAGAAAAATACACAATCCTGATCATATCCTGTTGAGATGAACTCCACCTGTGCATGCAGGCACCTGAAAACATAGAGAAGCTTCCGGTTAATCTCTGTACGGATCTGCTCGCTCAGTTTTGCTCGTTCTGG
>NW_015535493.1:0-318 GCF_001515645.1 Sinocyclocheilus grahami
ACAGATCTGTGTTCATCACGACCTCTATCGCTTCTTCGTGGCAGTGCGCGGACACGGTTTTCCGACGTTGTTGTGGAACGGGGTCGTTTATTTTAGGCGGACTTTGAGGAATCGTGGCCTGATACTGACTGTTCAGCAGCTGCTGGTCTGCCGAAGACCCTCCTCGTTGAAATGTACGACGGGACATGCGAGGATAACATTCAGTGAAGAGGGGCGTCATAACAAAGACAGTAATAAACCATGTTAATGTGATACTCAACCACATCTCGCCAGCTAAATAATGATATCATAATTATAAAACCAGTTTATCGACCATAT
>NW_015535494.1:0-318 GCF_001515645.1 Sinocyclocheilus grahami
CTTTTAAAAATGAAGACATTGAGACAGCCATAAATGTTATTTTTTTGTACTGTAAAATAAAGTTATTATTTTATTAAATACTAATTTTTTAAAAGTAAAATATTTGTAATATTTCTTATTTGGTGAATCATTTTATTTATCAATTATAATAATGCTAGTTAAGTCACTTTATAGTCATACAGATAGAATCACAAAATTGTGCAGCCTTGAGGTTTTTTTGTTTTAATAAATAAAATAAAATAAAAATGTGTGAACATTCGTGTATTGCTAGCAATTAAGTTTGTTGTTTTATAAAACATATACTCTAATAATACTGTT
>NW_015535495.1:0-318 GCF_001515645.1 Sinocyclocheilus grahami
GGTTGTTCTTGGTTAAAGGGTTAGGCGGCTGCCTCTGAGGTCATTCGGCGAGAGCCTGGCGGAGCGCTCCGAACCGGGTCCTAAAGAGAGCAATGTTCTGGGAGGGTGAAGAAGGTCTGCGAGTCCCAGCAGTCCTTCTGAACCCTGGCTTGGCAGGTCAGAGACGCAGCGGCGCCGGACTCATCTCTCCGTCACGTGGTTCTGTGGCTGAGGAGGCAGCGGCGTGCACAGGGCCTCCGTCAGATCGTCCATTATCGACGTCTCCTTGGGGTCCATCAGATTGAATTCCCTTATAAAAACCACGAAATGCGTGTAGAG
>NW_015535496.1:0-318 GCF_001515645.1 Sinocyclocheilus grahami
AATAGTTTACACAGCATAAATGTTGTAAAAACCCTTGATCAGAATTTGAATTTTCTCAATATTCTGTGTTGGAAGAAAAAAGGCTCATACTTGATGTGTGGTACAATTATCCCGGAAGTACTATTTTTTTGGAATGTCAACGAGACTAAAAAAAAAGACAGCTGCTGAAAAGGGTGCTTTGTGTTCGAAGGGTGCAGAAGTGAGCATGAGAAGATCTGTTGGAGACTAGCAGCCTTGGTTCCTCAATAGTCATTGAAGCCTGCAGGAGAAAAGAACCAATGCTGTCTCCCAACACTGTAAGGTGAATTCACTGTCAAA
>NW_015535497.1:0-318 GCF_001515645.1 Sinocyclocheilus grahami
CACATTCTATGAAATTCAAACTAGTGTTCTTTGGGGTTGCTAGCGGCATTGCTCTATCGTTTGAGCTGCAGAAACAACATAAAATTCATGCTATTAGTTATCTGTGTTAGGGTAAACTGCTACACGAACAACATTGGAAATGACTCTGAATGAATTACGTGTACACTTAAAATGTAATTCATATGTCATTTTTAATCAGAAACTGCACTTTATCCACACTTTTTGATGTGAAATGATTGAACCTGATTTTAAATGCACTGTATATGTTAATGTTACTCCTGATCTTATAAGTATTTTATCTGGTTCTTGTAGGTTTGC
>NW_015535498.1:0-318 GCF_001515645.1 Sinocyclocheilus grahami
AAAACTGTAAATTATGGCTAATTATTGTAAAATGTCTGAAAATGTTTAAATTGTATTTCTTATTTACAAATATTCACAGAAGTATCGGGCTGTCAAATTGATTTTCTGATATATATAATATTTCTGATATATACTGATTCTGAATATTTCAAACTATTTCAATTATAATAATAATAATGTATTAATAAATATAAAATACATTATTATTATTATTGATATGATTATTATTATTACACTTATCAGGCTTGGGGAATATAAGACAACAGAGTTTCAGTTAATAAGAAAATACTTTGGACTTTATCTAGTGGCAATTTTTCC
>NW_015535499.1:0-318 GCF_001515645.1 Sinocyclocheilus grahami
TTTAGAAGTCCTGGCCAGGACATGAACAAAAAGAGGACATATGGTCATCCTAAAACAGTATTTTGCATTTCTGGTTGAAGTTTAACAACTGAAAGTCCTGTTCTGACATAAGTTGTTGGTTTCTCATTACAGGGCTCATCTAATAAATGGCTCCGTGTGATTCCACGGACACAGTTTGGGGCTTTTGCTCGTGGGGCAAAGGTGATAGTCTACACCAAGCGAAATGGCCCTCACACACGCATTATAGATGGAGGATCAGGGTATTTGTGCGAGATGGAGCCAGTGGCTCACTTTGGGCTCGGTATGTATTTCTTTCCC
>NW_015535500.1:0-318 GCF_001515645.1 Sinocyclocheilus grahami
CTTTCACAACGACTATGGATCTGCCTCTTGTTTGGGGCCGAAATTACAGCTGACACGTGCTGACAAGATAGAGGCAATTATTGAGTTAGACAATGATCTACTGTATAGTGCAAGCATGGTGCTTTTCTTTTCCTAGACAAGGAGAGAGAGACGTTTGAGAGTTACAAGGCCAGACGGGACACCTTAACTGTCCGTGAACCAGCTAGATTTTGTTCTCTCTCATACTTTGAACCATGTAAACAGAATTAACAGCATAACTTAATTTTACCATCAAAACAGTTCTCAACTGGTGGGTCGCTAACCAAAAAATGTGTTGCA
>NW_015535501.1:0-318 GCF_001515645.1 Sinocyclocheilus grahami
ATATTACACATTTTCCTACATTAATGCCTTATTTTAATCACATTTGAATTCTTTTAACAAAAAAAAACACAATTTCAGCCTTTTAAGAGTAAATAGGTAAATCATAAAAAATACATAAAAAAGGTTGAAAAATATTTAAATATCCTCTTGTCGTAATAAAGAAATTTCAACAGCATTTTCAGTGTTTCAGCCTGTGCTCAGTGAATAACCTTAAAGCCTTGAACCTTAAAGGCTTTGCTGTTTTTTATGCATTCGTGTGTTTCCACCTTTACGAACTCAAACTGTGACATGCTGTTATCACAAACATGAAAAAATGCA
>NW_015535502.1:0-318 GCF_001515645.1 Sinocyclocheilus grahami
TCATCACTATCCTCTTGCAAAAAGGACCATCTGGATGGCAAAAACTAATGTAATTGAAATCAAATAACAACTGTTGACCATGCCAAAAGAGTTGAAAAGAAATGTTTTAAGCGGGGAATAGAATGGTTCAATTCTGGCAGAGGGATACAGTGAGCATCAGGTTGTTTCCATCCTTAAAATTTCAAAGACAGCAGTTCATAAAAACAAGGTAAAGCTGCAAACATTGGGGACAACAAAGCTACAGACCAGCAGAGGGATGACCGCCAACTCATTCGAATGTCACTCAACGGCCGTATAGGATGACATGAAGTGACCTAC
>NW_015535503.1:0-317 GCF_001515645.1 Sinocyclocheilus grahami
TATATTTCTTTTCAGCATCACTTGTGCCTTCCTCTGCATTCAGGTTCATTTTTCTGACAGTAAAGCTGAACAGATTCAGAAATCTGACAGTTCTCAAAATATACTGGCACTTCAGCAGAAAAGCTTTTATTATCTGCCAGTTAAATAATTTCTCAGGTTTGTATCTGTGAATGTTCCCTGTGGTAAATTGAGTCCATCTGCCAACACTGCAGACGTCTCCATCCACCACTCATTGGCATTTATTAGATGCCTGTTTTCACCCTCCCTCTCCATATGGCAAGCTTATGACTGTTGTCATGACAACAGCTGCCCCCCCC
>NW_015535504.1:0-317 GCF_001515645.1 Sinocyclocheilus grahami
AAATAAAAATTCTCATGAAAATGTCACCATGCAAGCAAAAAAAAAAACCTAGCTTAATGAGGGCTGGATTATCCTGGAATACACTATTTCCTTGCCATCCTCTCACTGTTGTTGTTGTTGTTGCCAGTTCAGTCTGATTCAAGGACAAAGGGACAAGATTTATCAATTGGCAAGCATTAGCTTGAAGAGTCCGAATTTAAGAATAACTTGCAGCACACAAAAAAATTATGATTCTCCTTGGATCAATTTTCTTTTCAGATTAAATTGTCAACTGAGCCCAGAATCAGTAAATATCATTAAGCCCGATAAAAGGAGGA
>NW_015535505.1:0-317 GCF_001515645.1 Sinocyclocheilus grahami
CACTCACAGCAGCGGAAGCGGCGGCACAGCGAGCTGAGTTCGGCGACGGTGATGATGATGGACCCGCTGGACGCGGTTCTGGACGAGGTGGCGCTGGAGGGTTTGGACGGCATCAGCACTCAGACACTCTGGCTGCGGCTGCGGAGTCGACAGCCCGAGCTCGGTCTGAATCTGGACCCGCTCAGTCAGCAGTTCATCTGGAGCTGCTTGATCCGAACCGCGGAGATCCGCTTCTACCTGCTGCCGGAGCCCCGGAGAGCCGTGACTCTGCACGACCGGTACCGCTCTTCACCGCAGCACACACTCTGACCATCACC
>NW_015535506.1:0-317 GCF_001515645.1 Sinocyclocheilus grahami
CATTTTGACCATCAAGTCACCTCTCTAGCTTGTTTTTGGCACACACCTGCTCTTCCTCTTGTAATTTCTGTTGTTAAGGCACATTACATTTCAGGATTTCACTTTTATTGGCTGCAAAGTGCTCAGTAAATGTTCGGTTCAAGCTCGGCCACTACAAGGTCAAATATAAGTGTAGAAATGGCTATTTGGCAACAGCAGGCACTTTCTCATCAGCAGCGTCTGTCTCTCCTCTCACAGAGGGATGTTTAGGCCAATCACAAAGCCATTCAAAGTTAAATGATGCAAAAGAGTCTTATCAAATTTCTGTGAAAGCAAGC
>NW_015535507.1:0-317 GCF_001515645.1 Sinocyclocheilus grahami
AAAATAAACAAACAAACAATGCACATTACTCACCCTAAACTTTTAAATGGTAATGTATAAAAATAATATAGGCTAATAAGATATGAAATATCTAGATGTATGATTCTACAGATGTTTTACAGATGTCCGACAAGCTTTTTTTAAATTTATTTGAAATTCAAAATAATGACCTCCTGCCATATTAACACATTTAAATGGCACCACAAATGGTGGTTAGGGGGACTATGATTAAAAATAGGAGATCTTGACCTCCTCTAGACCCCCCACAATTCCAACACTGGGTAATTCTTTTGTGTTTTCAATTAAACTCATATGGA
>NW_015535508.1:0-317 GCF_001515645.1 Sinocyclocheilus grahami
TAAGTGTTTCTCATTGGATGGTGATAAAAAATATAGTATTTTTATATGTGTTTGTTATATTCATAAGTAAAATGGCTATGATTGAACAACTTAAAATGTACATTAAAATGTATTTGGACATTTTTTCCCCCTTTCTAAATATACCTGACTTGTTTGGTTATATGGACTTGTACAATATGCTTGGTTCTCAAAAAAATAAAAATAATAATAATAATAATAATAACATCATTTGATGTCAAACCTGTCACAATACTTGAGGTGCAAGTGTGTTTGTATCTTAAAAATAAAGGTGCTTCAAAAGGTTCTTCAAGCGATGC
>NW_015535509.1:0-317 GCF_001515645.1 Sinocyclocheilus grahami
AGTACTTGTCTACACGGTACTTGAAGGTAAGTATAAATAAAGATTTCATCAATGAAGGTTAAATTTTAACTGACTGAATTCCCATAAATTGTACATACATATCTAATATCTAATGTATCTTAATACATTCAGTATTGCTGAAGGTTTGTGTGACTTTCCATTAATTATGCTTTTGAGATTATTCAAAAGACTAAAGAAGCCAAGGAGGCCATTGAGGCTATAAAGAAGTGCACGCAAAGGTCTGATGAGGAACTGCAACAATGGGTCACTGATGTGAGACAGTGGGCAGTTGACAGTAAGTATGTACTTGTTGCTGC
>NW_015535510.1:0-317 GCF_001515645.1 Sinocyclocheilus grahami
GAATGAGATTAGCTGTCAGTGTGTATATGACTGAGATTGATTTTTTTTCTGGCTTTTACAGTGTATGTGTGTGTGCAAGTCAAGGTCAAGGGGTGCTGACACACACGTGCACAAACACACACAGATATACTTATAAAACACATTAGATATCTACACAGGTTGAAGCTCAGCCCTAACAGGTAAACAAGACTGACTGGTACTGTCCGAATTCACTCTCTTTATTACCTCTCCACAGATTCTCCCAGCTCATGGATGGATTCTGACTGAAGAAGTCAGTGGATTTTCTTTACACACTACAATGGACACATCAACACCAC
>NW_015535511.1:0-317 GCF_001515645.1 Sinocyclocheilus grahami
ATCCAGATGGTGATATTCCTGTGGTTCATCATTTTATGTAATCTGCCACGCAAATGACAAACAATCAGACTTGAAGACTCTGAAGAAGGTGAAGTGCAAACAACGTCATTCTTTGTGCGAGTAGATATTCTGCCTTTGTAATGATTCCAGATTCATTTGCGGTCACAGGACAGGTTCACGGTTACCCCTGAAATGTGTGAAATTTGCCACTGTGGTGAAACGCTAGCACATGCTGCTAAAGCGACACGGCAAACGTCAGCACCCGTTTATCATGAGCTGGGAACTTAATAAGAAATCCACATGTGAATTTCCTCAGC
>NW_015535512.1:0-317 GCF_001515645.1 Sinocyclocheilus grahami
AAAAAAAAGACTTTGACTTCTAATCAGTTACTTTTTTAAGAGTTATTGAAATATGTATTTGTCTATAAAGATAAGTGAAAGACAGGTGGTAAAGTGTGCAGTCTTTCTATTGTAATAAATAACAATTGAGGGTTTTCCACACAGAGAAATGCTCAAGTTCATAAATACTGCATGACAAACTTACGACCACGCTCAAAGAATGGGACCCTGCTGCAGCTGACTTGAGCTCAATGTATGTTAGAAAGAAATGCTCGTCTTATATTCTGCTCAAAACTCTGTTTGTTCTGCTGTTGTTCATTTATCAGTTATAGAAGAAG
>NW_015535513.1:0-317 GCF_001515645.1 Sinocyclocheilus grahami
AGGGAAGTAGAATAAAATCAATAGCTGTCTGTGTAGTTTGTAATAGTATTACATTCACTGTCAGCATAAATTACTAATAAACCTGTTTCCATAAACACAGTGTGAGTTATTTACAGAAATAATACTAATATATTAATGTTAATGTTATCAATGATCAATTTTTGATATATATTTCATCAATTAAATAGAATTTTATGGGCAATGGTGAAACAACACTTTACATAAAATGCACTATTTTACAGTATTATTTATTTATTTAAGCATAAAAATATAAAAATAATATAAGTTTTCTGAAAATAATTCAGTGGACATTTTGT
>NW_015535514.1:0-317 GCF_001515645.1 Sinocyclocheilus grahami
GGTTGTTGGGTAATATTCTCTGGTGACCTCTCTTTCTAGATTTTTGTTGGACCGCTCTGCCTTCCATGTTCAGAAGTCCCAGCTTTCTCTCCCTCTTCTCAAGCCTTCTCAGTCTTTTCCTTAGGTTTAAAGTCTCTTTAGTCCTCTCCAGAAGCTTCTCTTCCATGTAGCACAACTTTTCCCTCAATTTTGATAGTGTTTTTTTAATTTTCTTTGTTTTGGGTGATTCTTTTGGGGTAGATGTATTTATTTGTCTTGGTGTCTGTATCTAATTTTTTGGGGGGAGTTGAGTTGATGTCATTACGCAAAAAAAAAAA
>NW_015535515.1:0-317 GCF_001515645.1 Sinocyclocheilus grahami
TACATCCTGAAGGATTCCAACTGTTTCATGCAGACCACGACTTGGTGCTCAGCAAGAAAACAAAAAACGAAGGTGTGCTCTCTAGCTCTTAATTTTTAACCATTCTCTGCATACTGTTCAACTCTCCCTGCAACTTACACTAATTTATTTATGTTAGAGTGTATATTCCCCCCTGGCAAACATCAAGCAGCGCAGGCCACCCTGGCCACTCACATTCTGAACATGGAAATTGATGTTCCCTGCTCAGACATCTTTCTAGTGGGGGATTTCAACCATGTCAGCATGGAGCATAATCTAAGTAAATGAAAGAAAAAAAA
>NW_015535516.1:0-317 GCF_001515645.1 Sinocyclocheilus grahami
GAAACCGTCGTACACAGCCGCAGCAGCGAAGCATCGTTCAGCTAACCCCCAGGGTAACAAGCGGCGGCGGGGCTACCTGAGACATCGGTTCAGTTTCAGGAAGGGGTTGGAGACAGCACTCATGAGTTTCTCGGTCTCATCCCTTCAGAACGTTCCACTTCTTCCTCCCGTGGGGAAAAGGAAAAGGGATTCGACTACAAGAATCGTTCCTGCAGACCGTTCAGTGTTAAATGTATGCAGACGTGTGGCCCATGTTCCCCATGTCCCCCCGCAGATTCGCATATCAAAATACAGCATACGAGTATGCGAAAATTCCC
>NW_015535517.1:0-317 GCF_001515645.1 Sinocyclocheilus grahami
CACCACACAAGGAGAATACCAGAGGCATCCATTATGATGGCAGAAAATGCGAGTCTCTGGCTTGAGCTTCGGTTACTGTATCTAAGGATGGAGGCAGACCCAGCAGTCACTAATGTGTACGTTTATGAAGACAGATCTTCCTGAGTGCACACACCACCATCGCACAATCCACTGTAGATCGCCTGAATCTCAGGGAAGGAATTCTCTCTCATAAAAGTGCCAAACATGAGAGGAAACAGGGCGAGCCGTCCTGCGGCGGTTCTGCCCTTCCCACCTCCTCGCCGCAGCCTTCCATTCCAAAACAAACCGCCCCTCTC
>NW_015535518.1:0-316 GCF_001515645.1 Sinocyclocheilus grahami
CTATTGTGGATCGGTATTTATGATAAACTACATATATGGAGATTTTAAAGAATTTAATTAAATATTAAGATTTTTTACTTTCTTATTCAATTGGGAAATTCCCATATTTGTTACTGAGAGTGGAAGAGGGTTGTGACAGTTTGTTTGCATTTGGCTTTTTTTTTAAGTAATTTTCTTGAGTTAACTGTCGAAGTATTTCTGGAAACGTTTTTATTGTTTTAGCATTCAACATTACACTTTAAGAATGTCACAAAAATGTTTGTGGCTCTTGTGCGTTCCGTGTGTTAGCTCTGAACTAGGACAGAAAAACCATATG
>NW_015535519.1:0-316 GCF_001515645.1 Sinocyclocheilus grahami
TTTTTTTGTGCTTCGCCAGAGCGTCGCATCCCTTTGTCAAAGCTTCACTTACGGCCTAAATGAGTTCTGAGCAGAGTCAGAGAGTGCCATCATTTGGACCGTGTCCCATTGGCCTACATCTGTTAAACATGGAACTTATCTGATCCGCAAAAATCAATGTCCTCGCCCGCTGACCAAATTTGCTATCCCGACTCTGCCAGCCGAGGGAAGGGGGAGCGGCGTGTGTCATTTTGCAAACCTCCACATGTTGGCACGCTGTGTTTCAGTATGCATCAGCTGCATAGAATCTCCTCCTGGCTTAGGAAGATAAGCACAT
>NW_015535520.1:0-316 GCF_001515645.1 Sinocyclocheilus grahami
AAAAAAAAAAAATCAAATTTCATGTTAAGTTTTGGTAGTTTAAATAATGTATCAAGAAAAAGATGATAAAAAAGTGTTTGTATTACATTGGAAACCAAGGCTATAACCATTATACACATAGAGGGGGATGAGTGTGTCCCTCATTGTTTGATCAATCTTTTTTTTTTACCGATTTGTCATTCTTAAATATTTGATTGCGTCCTTTATGAAATGGAAAGTGTATTGCATTGTAGGAGACAATACCAAGTGCAATTTGCATTTCAGCAAATGTACAGTGTTGGGGAAAGTTACTTTTAAAAGTAATGCAATACAATAT
>NW_015535521.1:0-316 GCF_001515645.1 Sinocyclocheilus grahami
TGACAAAACAGCAGTGATTTATATGATATGCAAATAAAAAATATTAAAATCATATATTGATAGGATCCTAGCATGATTTATTAAATCTGCTGGTCAAAGAATTTTGTCACAAACTGATAAATAATGAATTGAGAACAGCAGTTTTCTTCAATAAAAGAGACAACAATTAAAACACTGTCTCTTTAAGTTACATCTGCTGAGTTTTTGTATAGATGACGGTTATAGGATTATATATAACATACCGATTTTTTTCCCCTGAGTAAAAGTACAGGCTGCTGCTGCTGCTACAATAAGCTAATGAGTTAGCCATCAGGAG
>NW_015535522.1:0-316 GCF_001515645.1 Sinocyclocheilus grahami
CTGCTGCTACTGCTGCTGCTGCTGAAATAATTAAGCCCAGACACACATCAGACCGTGATCTTCCTCAACATATAGACAGGTGTGAATAAAAAAAAAAAAGAGAAGGAAGATTGTGAATTGCAGTGAAAGTTAATAAAACGTGGAATGCACAGGGCTGGATTCACTGTAATTATTCAGTTTATCAGAGGGGTATAGCAGCAAACTGAGATAATGATTTAATTTTAAGAATGAAGACCTCACTTTTAAAGTATAGATCCCTGATGTTCTTCATTATAAAATAATAAAATGTATAAACACTGTAAAAAAGAAAAAAAAA
>NW_015535523.1:0-316 GCF_001515645.1 Sinocyclocheilus grahami
CCCCCCCCCCACCACCACCTAAATTTCAATCATACAAAAGAATAGATTCTTAACATTATATTTATAATAATGAAACATGTTTCCTTGCAGCGAGAGCGATAGGGAACATGTTATATTCGCTGCTCAACAGTCGCTGGCTATATTCAGCTGCCAGAAGTGTCAGTAAGCAACCAGTTGGGATCACGGCTATCTGACTGTTTTAATTATGATCAAATTCTCGAAAACATCAATCATGTAAAAGAATATATCAACAGATGCACAATGATAAATTAATGTAGTTCGCCAGAGCTAGAGAGGGAGGAACACACAACAGAAA
>NW_015535524.1:0-316 GCF_001515645.1 Sinocyclocheilus grahami
TTCCTTATTCAAAGAGCTTTTCAAATCTGGTGTCATCATTCTGTATGTACCCTGCGTAGGAGGGAGATCTCTCTGCAATACTGTATGACATGAAAGAGAAAATGCCCTCTACAATCATGAATCTATCAGATCAAGTGTCAGCTTGATGTCATCACTCCCTGTATTGGCACTCACCATTAAACCGATCACCCTGGGTGCAGAGAAAGGAGAGAAAAGATTTGATCATTTCTTTACTGCATGCACATTTAGACCACAATACAAAATGAGACTTAAAATTATACTATATATAAAGGATTGTTCAACCATATTTTTTTCT
>NW_015535525.1:0-316 GCF_001515645.1 Sinocyclocheilus grahami
ACAGGCTTGGATGCACAGAGATTCTGATCATGAAATCTATACAGGTTTTTTTTCCTGTGCTCTGTAAAACTGTTCATAGAGACAGACGCGCTATTTTAAATTATTTTGACTGATCTATTCTCTTGATTCAATATATGTGCAGATTATCCTGCTACCATCCCTACACTATCCGTTTTTAAATCTAGGTTAACATTTTTATTTGATCTGGCTTATTATTCATGATTTGCATTTGTTTTGCCCTGTGTCCTGCAATTTTATTTGTGACCTTGTCTTTGTCTTAAAGGGGTCATATGATGCAATTTCAATTTTTCCTTTC
>NW_015535526.1:0-316 GCF_001515645.1 Sinocyclocheilus grahami
CACAATTACCCAGCCCAGAGCTTCAGGCTTTGAAATAGAAATGAGCTACTTACAGGTGCTGCTGCTTTCTGCCAAAGCTGTCTTTTATCTATGAATATAGTTTCCTCGAAATGCCAATGAGCAGCCAAAACAGGAACACCAGGTACTATTTATAACTTCATTATATTGGTAATTAATGATAATTATAAATGGAAATAAATATAAATTGGAGATGCATTTGGTATTCGTGGATTATGCTATATTGGCCATCATATTGGTTGTCGTAATACATTTTTTATTCTATAATTAGTATCAGGCAACATATCAAAATATATGT
>NW_015535527.1:0-316 GCF_001515645.1 Sinocyclocheilus grahami
AATGGGGCAGTGGTTAGCAGAAAACATCCAGATGATGGCATGACGCCTCTGAACGAGATGAACAGAACTCTGCGCCTCTGGAAAACGCTCACAGAATGTGACCTCATATTGCGCCTACCAATTAAAATCCCATCGGTTGGACTTACGTAAAAAGCTCCAAAATTAGCAGCTTTACATTATTAGAAAGGATCGTCTGGAACAGAAACTCCATCGGAGGTTAGGAAAACAAATACCTTGCAAGAAAGCGCTTTCAAACTTTTGGGCAGTAACGTTGTAGTGAACGAGTCTGTCCCGTTTATTGATTACATCTTCTGAT